>NW_027110898.1:224141-263678 GCF_000696795.3 Halyomorpha halys
TATATATATACTTGTGTGCCGTTAATCCTGTTAATAATTATTAATCATGATTGTTATATATTTTTTTGTACTTAGCCCTTATAAAGGTATGAACATTTGATAGAACAATTGGTACTAATAAAATATATTTTACTTAATTGATCCAGACACCGACCATCTCTTCTCATAATATGCACGGTCAACAACTAATGCATCAAAATAAATTAATATTTTAAATTAATAAATATTTTCGTAGTTATACATCCTTACGTCTTTTTCCATGTTGCAGCTCGACGGATATGATCCTAGTGGTGGTGCTGGTATCGTTACTCGGAGGTGCCGCCGCTGTTGAAGAAATTCGAGCGGCAGTGATCCTCCCCAAGGACCCGCACTTCGTGGTGTCCATCCCGAAGGTGATGCCAGTCCTCCAGCTAGCTGCTCACAGAGCCGCTCCACTTCTTCCTGGGAGGAAGCTGGTATTCTACCCTTCAGATGACAACTGTGACTCAGACCTCGCCCTTCGCACTGCAGTCACAGCGAAGATGTGTCCAGACGATATCAACAGGCTCCATGTTTTCTTCGGTCCTACCTGCGAGTACTGCGTTGGTGAGTGATCATTATAAACTACATATAATTTGTTTTTTCATGTGTTTTCGCAAAGAGTGTATCATCTATATTCTATTTTTCAATTGAATACATTTTTTTTTTTTTTTGGAAAAGGGATCTATTATTTAAATTAATCTATTAATATATTATTTAATTATTATAGTTATACATTAATGATAATTAAGAAATGTTAAGTTCTTCAATTACTTAAGTCATTTTCGGTCTATACTAAGTTTAATAACTAACTGTAATTAATAACTGTTACTATAATTCAATTAAATTTATTTAATTATATTGGAAGAGTATTAGTTGACTGTTTGTAATTAATTATATGAAGATGTTATATAAAATGGTTGATAAAACCTATTTATTAGTAACTCTTGGTTACTAATATTAGTTTCAAATAATTTATAAACGTTTTATTTTATACCTTTGATTCAGATTTGTTTAATCAGGACTGATATATGGCGTTTGATATGATTTTTAGAATCCTAAGCCACTTCCAAGTTTCATGTACATTCGCTTAGTTGTGTTGATGTTATTACTGTTTTTTGGATTTCTATACAAATCAAAGGCTCATGGTAAGGCGAAAATTTTGAACCAAAAAGATTTTTTTTCTTTTTTTCTAATTAGTATTTAAGGGTTTATTGAGGTGCTAAAAACGGATATCAAATTTGTTTTGCTTCTAAAAAATCATTTACCGCACTTCGATGGGTCAGCTTGTCCGAATTATTACTGGATCGTATTAATAATTGAAGGACAGTAAGGTTATAATAACTATTCGTATTTTGTAGTATATAACATGGTTCGGCAGCTAAACCTCCCTCATTTTGAATGAGTGTGGTAGGGGCAAGGAGGTTGGTTACATAACCCTACTTTCCTTCAAATCAAAAGTGAAGTCAAAAAAGCTTGATTACAGAAACGTTTACAGGAGCTTGTATGTCAAAAATTGTTTTATTCTGCTTGTTTACAGAAGCTTTGAAGGTTAAGTGCTTTCCTGTAAGTGTCATCCTATAACAGGAGAGTTAGGAACTGTGTGGTTTGGTCTCTAGGTGGTTTAGTATAGTTTTCGCATAATGAATCTTTATTCTCCTTCTGTTATAAGACAATGATAGCTATTATGTAGCCAACTGTGATTAGTGAGAAGTTATGTATCCATTTACAAGACTCTTACCCTCTACCTATAGCATTATCTGCTATAAATAATCTATTAATTAATAAATATCCATACAATTGATTGTAGGAGAGAGTTATTTGAGGGTTTAAAGTATTTAACTCAAAAATTGGTATTTTTCTTCAGGAAAAACTTAGGCAATTCTATGTCTGCAGTGCCGCCGGTATGATACTGGCCTGAATGAGTTGACTATTATTTTGTGGTGGTTCTACAAGGGTCGACCCTACTACTCTGGTTACAGTAGGTTGGTTACCTATATGATAACCCCTACTTTCTTCTCGCCTCCCGGGTCGTTCGTCGCTGAGCGAGTTAAAGTCCCAACATTGACTGTAGTGGTGCCGGTTCGAATCCGGGCTGGGGACGACTTTTATTTCTGTGGCGTTCCCACGCAATGAAAACTTGACTTCCCACTACTGTTTCAATCAGGGTGGTATCTTGTAGATAAGAGCCCCGATTGACAAAATGACCAGGAAGGTCGTTATAAAAATTAAAATAAAAAAAAAAGATACCTAATAAATATAATATAACATTAATTAGTGTTTACAGTAAAATACAATTATCATATTAAACTCAAACAACACCACCAGAATACATAGATAATACGTTTGAAGGTTAATAAAATAATAAATTGAAATTTCTGTGTTACTATAAAAAGAAAGATAAGTCCACGAATATATTCCGGAGATAAACAGAATTAAAAAGTAATAAGCTTGAAAAATAAATAGTACAAAAGGACTAAACTTCGCCGTTGAACTTCATACTCTTAACACAACAAGCTCAGAATTATAAAAACAGAATAGATATATAGTACAAAATAGATAAGCGTATTTGGCTGATTTCGTATTGTTCAGAAAGTGACCCTTACAATGATTAGAATAGGGTTAGATACCTGTAGATAACCACCCTCCTCCCGTATGTCAAAAATGGTCTGGAAGGGGGTCATAAAAATAACAAAAACGAAAAAAAAAATCCTTACCCGTATGTTAGAAATGATTAAATATTGGGTAAAATATATATATATATATATATATATATATATATCGTACATTTCTCACGTGGGGACCCAAAAACCTGATGGATATGAAAGAGCACCTCAAAAGCCCAAAACTAGTAGGTGTATAAAGAAGGCTGGTTCAGGAGTCAAAGATCTACTACGAATGTAGATCCAACAAAAAAAAAAAAATAAATAAAAAACATAAAGTGGCTTGAGAAAATAAATTTAACATGATTATTACTATTACCGAAAAGCAGGCTTCGAATCTTTTGCTCCTATAAAAAATGAATGTAAAGAATCTTCCGGATAGAATAAAAAAGATCTTTAGTAGTTTGTACTGACATCCTCAACAAAAAAGAGAAAAGGTTTATAGTAGCATCCGTAAAAGTAAGCTCTAACACGCCAGTGTTATAGGCTAAAAGCTTCTTGGCGTTTTGTTTTCCGATCCGTCAGTCACAGTTTGGAAATGTCATGTGATCAATCCCACTCTGTCCACCGATATTCCTTGCCCCCTTATTTCAGTAATATACTTTAGTAAATTGAAGTTATACCAAAGTCATTCCTCTGAAAACTAAGCTTTTTCCTTAGATAGTTTTATGCTATGAGGACTAATGAACCTAATTTATAGAATCCAACTTACAAGCTTTATAGCTACCGAAGGTAGGTCTGCTATAATGTGGCATTATAATTAAAAAAAAAACTATATAATTACTTTATATATTAAACTATATATATAACTAACTTTTTTAAAGATGTTTTACAAGTAAAGTTTTCTTTCAAGGATGTACAGCTAATTTTTACTCGAAATGTTTACAAAATTAATATTTCCGATGATAGAAATTTTAAATAGAGTGGAATTGGACTAGCGCAGATGTTCCCAATCTTCTTCGGGTTTTTTCCGCGGCTCCCTTAATACATTAGATTTTTTTTCTAAATTTTTGACTTTTTTTGAAATTTTCTTTTTAAAAGCGATTACCCATTTAACAGCAAAAATTAAAAAGAGATACTTACTATTTCGCTTGGGATAGTATAAAATATATATATTTTTTCACCTTTTAACCTTCTATACCAAAAATCTCTCTCTCCTCTATGATCTGAAAGCAATATACAGTAGCAATAATTTTGCATTTATTTATAATTGGCAAATTTGAGGATTGGGTGCCTTCTACAGAATGTGGTCTAATTAGCATTCAGTAATTTTTCAACTTTAGCTCCACTTGACATCTCTGGTCTAATTTTCTGTAACAGGTCTATGGACTTCTAAATGGTTATTTATTTAGCCATAGATTATTTTACAAATATTCTTTTCAAAATACACAAAATTATATCAGTTCTATTCGTCCTTTTATTTACATTTCCAAATAAATATTTATGTAATATCTTTTTTTTTTTAAAAAAAAAATTCTCATTCTGTGGAATATGCTTCTATACTAATAAAATATAAATTATTAATATAAAAGTAAATTTTCTCAGATAAAAGTAACCCTAATTTTTCAACTATTCTGTTTAGATCTGACAGTTATTTAGTTTTATTTTAGACAAGTAACTGCTACATTTAACTAGAATTCAAAATTACCGTAGTCTTGACTGATTATTGACATTAAGAATTCTTTTATTTTTAGTTTACTGTATACTATACGGTTTTGTATAGGGTTTCCTCAATCTATATAGAAAGAAATTAATATTTTATATGATCTATTTTCTTGCTAAGTGTATGCCTTATTGTATATTATGAAATAATATATTCCCTACAGGTTTATAATTTATATTTTGGAACAACCTGCGGTTTGGATAGGAACAGTTTCTATTTAATCATCGTCAAAGGCAGAATGAGCGGAAGTTAGTTTCATCAAATTCTAGGGTGAATTAGATTAAATCTGAGCTGTCAATAACAATTCTGGACTCTGGTAGCTCTCTTTGAAGTATACAGAGTATTCAATTAAGGACATAAGTTTTAAAGTTTTATATCAGAAGATTTTTGTTTATTAACCAATATAAAAAATCTTAAAAATAAAAATCTACTGCTATATTAAAATTAGGTTGTCTTAAAAAATTACCACAAATATACGCAATAATAATGAGATGTCTATTATTAATCAATAACTAGTTAAAAACAACTAGTTTTATGAAATTTACATCTTTAATTACATTTTATTTTTTGGACTAAATAATTCTACTTATCCGAACAAGATTTTCGTAGTAGTCCAGGAAATGAAAAAAAAACAAAGAGGTAGGGTAGTTCTAGTGTTTTGTATGTCGTGGTTTTGATTCATATTAAAAATCTAAAGTTGCGTCTTCGGCAGAAGTTTATTTTATTTAAATAAAATATTAAGCTATTCGTTAATTTTTCATTCCATGCAAAATATCTCAAAAACTACCTACTGCAAGGAAAACATTATACCTATCTTTTTTTAAAGTGTAGCAAATTTGCTCAACTTTGAGCGATTCTTAAATTCAACTCTGTTAAACTCTGTACTAGAGATACAGTCTTTCCATAAACAGCATTTTTTTATTGAATTTTATTTAGGTTAATATCATGGATTTGCTGATTTTATGAAGATCATTATTAGGTACTTCAAAGAAAAATAAACCAGGGAATTTCTTGTTTCTACACACTATTAGACGTCTGTACTTCTAAATGTTTATGAGGTATGAGACTTTTCTTAAGATAACACGGTTTTGAAAAATAATCTGGGCTAAAAACATGCGGGAGAGACGAAACGTGATAATGTAGTAAATCTTGACATTTAATAAATAATAAAAGTTTACTACCACCACAACCTTAGGGATTCGCTGCTATCTTGAAAAATGGCTTTTGAATAAAAAACTGATGAAAACAAATGTTACCTAAACTTGACCCTTTATTGTTTAATACCCATGATATTAACAACATTTAAGCAATGTTTACACTACTAGCACTTATCTATATCAAATTAACAATTCACTAACACCAAAATTAAATAAAATGCATGCGGCTGCTGGGGGAGAGTATGCTTTGCAATATGGACATTCAAAGCGACGCGTTTGATGCGATCTTCCATGCCGCGAATTGATTCCGTATCTGTCTATCTTAATATCGTTCGGGTATAATCAATCGAAACGCTAAACCGATTCTGAGAAATTTCCATAAATTTCAGTAGGTACCTAGTTGGTTCCATGCTGATTTTATCAGATTCCGTTTAATATTTTCGCTTATATATACGTAAACAAATTTTCCCAGACACCTTTATTCCAAAAATAGCTCGTCCGATTTGGATCAAATTTGTGGAAAAGAAAAAGATCAGTTTAATAAGGGTTAGTATCTTATCAGATTATTTAAACTAATTTCGCTTACGCTATATTTCAAAACCAGCTCATCAAGTTTGGGCCAAATTCAGAGAAAATTTGGATATTAGTATTAAACGGTTGAATACAGTTTTTATTAGATTCCATCCTTTGCTTACACGTACGCATGCGCTAACTTATTTTCTTCGGTTGA
Organism: Halyomorpha halys; assembly: GCF_000696795.3. NCBI lineage: Eukaryota > Metazoa > Arthropoda > Insecta > Hemiptera > Pentatomidae > Halyomorpha > Halyomorpha halys. Next base: position 230,373 of record NW_027110898.1, read on the forward strand.
CCTATATTTAAAGACGGGTCGTTGAATCTGTTCCAATGATGGAAGAAAAGTTGTGGTAAGAGCAAACTGGGGTTTCAATTTTATCAGATTCCTTCAACAACTTTTCCTTACCAATATATTTTATATTTAAATGACGAACTGTTGACCTTGAAATAAAGGTAATTAATTACTTGTGGAATAGAAAAATAGATTATTTACAGAAAAGAAACCCTTAAAGCAAATAATAATAAATAAAAAGTGTGATAGATATAGTTCGAAAGTGTATAGACCCATGTACTTGGCAGGATAGGCCGATTACCGAAAGTACTGTATAATAGTTATTCCGTATATTCTATCTTTAGATTCCGTAAATCTAAATAGACTCACTGTGTGGAACAGCTCATACTGCCTAGGGTTGACTATGCGGTCTTTGCCAAACACCGCAAACCTCAAACTATTGAACCTATCGCACAAGTAGATGATTTGTATACAGTTTCATCCTCAATTTAATAGAACCTGTACTTCCATTATTTTGCCAGCTTGAGGATAAAAGTATGTTTATTGAGTTTAAAGTGACAGTATACAGTCGTGCATTTTCACCTGAGGTGATAATGTGCATTAGAAGCAGCATTTTCTTTTTTTCCGGCTCGAATGACTTTCCATCTGTTTCATCCTGTCTCATTTCGTCCTGTACCTTATACGTGCAATTTTTTTTTCATACATTCATTCATTACTTTCTTTTTTTTTATAACAGCCTACCTTTTTCTATTACATTGTTCCGGGTAACCGAAAGTCTGAATAGACCCATGATGTAGACACTACTAGCGCCCTTTCGGCTCGTGGTAGAACCTAGCATCACCTTTAGGGTTCTCTGTGGGGAGAAGAACATTATGGAGGCACAAGAGAGTAATTTTTTTCCTATTGGCAGTAATTTTCTTTCTTACTTTCATTAATGGAAAAATGAGTGAGTAGAGACACTCTGAAGTCCCCCTGCCCGGCAGCAGAGGAGAGGGGAAATCGAGGAAAACCGAACCAAGGAGTAAGCCCACATCTTTCCATATAATTCATATCATCATCATCATCATCATCATCATCAATATGCATCATCATCTTTAAATTCCAAAGACCCCTAATTAAAATTAATTAACACTCTCTAACAATAAATGTTATGTTTCGCCCCCCTCCTACACTACCTGTAAATCATCCAATAGATTTTTCCTTCTGTTTATTTGGTTTTATTCATTATTACAATTATACATACATCCTCACTAAAAATCCAACTAGTCTATGAAAAGTGAAGGAGTGTACTTCATACAACATACATAATACAAGTTATTTATTAACTATAATTAATTTTAAAAAAATTAAAATCTGTACTGCTACTGCCCATGAAAGGTCAGGAGTTCAGTATTTCGCTAGGAGGTGATAATGAGTTTTCAAAGAGGTGGTTTGTTCAAGTCTACGCTCAAGCGGCAATTAAGGATGCCCACTTTATAGAGAGCTCACTACGGGCTACAGTAACAGTACATCTGCCCCCGGTGGATTGAGCTACCCCGCTCCTTACAGTAATCGTTTAGTAGGAGCAAATTTTGATATTTATTATTGTATTCTGAAGATATACAACAAACACGATAATGGGAAGATTGGGTACAAAATGTTGTGGTTTTAATTCTTATGATTAATTAAAATATTAAATTACAGATATATATCTGATTTATTTTTTTCCTTTTGAAGTTATTCCTTTTCAAAGTTGTAGATTTCACGATTGTGAGACACATCTAAGATGCTGTTCTTATATCTGTGTGGCAGTAGATAAAAGATAATCTACTAGGGAAGATATAACTTTGGTTTGCTAATATTTTATTTTTATTTATTCCGAGAGCTAATTTTTTTAAAAGTAAATAAGTATTCTTTGGTCAATGCAATAGATTCTGCAACCTCGTCTATTTAAATTTGTGGCCAAGTATGCGTATTTCACCCTCCAAAATTAAACCCTTTTCAGCTTGGATTCCTTTCTAATGACGTACTCCAATGCTAAGTTGAATTAAATTAGGGTGAGAGGATCTCCATGCTTTAAACAGACCTCGAACATTTCGGAGTAATGTTTGTCGGTTTGGTGCTGTACTCCACTATACTAAGTTATACTGCTATGTTTTTTTGTTTTTATAGTTTCGTCCTTATTCAAATTTTATTAATTAATTCTAGCGCTATTGAAATGGAATACTGTTAGTGGGAGTTGGTTTAAATATATTTCTTTGCATTCCAGTAACTTAGGTCGGCTACGCCCTGATATGAAGATCAAGATAATTTTTTTTAAACATTCCACATATTTCTTACTAGTTTTGAATCTCTTCTTTGAAAGTACATTAATGTCTTTATTATTATTAATTAAATTTTTATCTCTTCCTAATTTTTAATTTATTTTGACTGATTTTTTACAATCACTAATTTTTACTGCATTATTAACAAGTATAACAGTTTTTGTCCAATTTTCAAACTAACATAGAGAACAAGGCTCACAATGAATCACCTTTAATATTTAGGAATAAAAGCGCGGCTTTATAATCGGTTTTTGTTTAGTAAAAATAACACAAAAAAAACTTATTTAATTCCTGAAATAGAGTAAAACCTTTAAGGTCTGCGTGGTTGGGAGGTTTTGATTTTAAATTTAAAACTATTTTAAAAGAAAAAACAATAGAAAAATAAATAATAAACAATAACTGATTTTTTTTGGGTGAGGAATCTTGAATTATCCATATTGTTGCTGTAGTATATTCTGTCCTGTTTTGGTTTTTTCTCTCCATTAACAATCGGGCAGTTAAGACAAAAAAGTTCGTACACAATGCTTGAATTTTTATTCTCTTATATTTTATTCTCCTTATTATTCTGTAAATAGGTGATTTCGAATATCCATTTATTATATATTTCTTAAAACTTTAACAACATAAAACAACTATATGTTATAACAATTAAATTGTGTTGGTATATATTTTAAACATTTCAGTCTGCGACGTTGCACACAACGTCCGAAACATTGCTTTGGTTGTCTTGTTATTTGAGTTTATGTCCTTCTGTAATCAATGTAGGCTTGATAAACTATAAATGTTGTACCCTTTATTAATCTAATATGGGAGAATATTTGATTTATATTTGTTCGAGTCAACCTGAAACTATTTGATAGGCTCTGAAATTCTCGGCTTATCTCGCGTTTCGGCTTAATTAATGTTTTTGTAACATTTAAATGAGGTGGTAAAATATTTTATCAACCTCAAAAATTTTATTTATTGATTTCCACACTGTTTTTTCAGATGCAATAATAAAGATTAAAATATAGGCAATGTTACTTCACAATTATTTTTAACCGATCCTCCTATGAATATTCAAGTGATTCTAACACAAAATTGGAAATTACTTGCTATTGCATTTTCAAGTCTATTGGAGCCTTTTCCGTACCAATAAGCTACTTCAATTATTATCTCCTAAAATATTGAGAACATTTTATAATTAACGGACTCTAGTACTTTAAACAGATTTTAATTTAGGAGTTCCCATACCCAACTCGTTTTCAACCTTCATCAGTTATATGGTCTATGTTTTGTTTAAGTTTTTGGGTTCTTCCGCGGATTTTCTTATGAAATCTTTTATATTAATTCCGAATGTGGTTCGTACAATGGCTACTTGTGATTCTGTAAGAAATTTTTATTATTTATGTACCAGAGTGAGTATTTCTTTTTTTTTATACCAGTCTTTTCAGATTTCATATCATAATATATAAATTTTTATTTAATATTACATTAATTTAAATTGTCCTGTATTGTGAGAGAATCAGAAGTTATTTAACTGGATATTATTGTTTTTTATAAATAACATGTTAAATTAGAAATGGTTATTACTCCAACTGTCTCTTAGTAACAAAAACCACATTTTTTTCCCGAAACATACATTAGTCTAGTAGAATCAGTCCTAAACTATTTGTTCCAAGATAATGTTCCGGAAAAGGACCATATATTTACTTGCAAAGGATGAGACGTGACATGAAAACGAAGCCGGGAGTCCGGTGATAAGCTTCCTTGCACTTATCCTTACTACCGCGATAGAAACAAATTCCTTTTCCACTCCATCAGGCTCAACAGCTTCTTCTTTCTTTCAGATAAATTAATATGATTTTTATTTTGTAATTAAAAATATAAATTTAAATTAAATAAAATATAAGGATTTTAAGGACATGAGGGTAAAATAAAAATGGGATGTTACATCATTTTAATACAGTTTTTCAATTTAAACCATTCAGTGGATAATAAATGTTTTTAGGAACGTTATTTAACAGTTTCTTGCTTGGAAAAAGAAATGGATGCTTGGCTACGGACTCTGATTGATATTTTTACTGCTAATTGGTCTACTTTGTTGAAAGTAGATACTATTCAATGTTTCATACAAATGGTGTTATTGTATGGTATTATTTTATATATATTAAAATGGATTCTGACTTTGAACAAACTATGAGTGCCAGACTACGGACTTTGATCTTTTTTTATGCTCTAAAGTTTTTATATATAATTACTCTACTTTAATGAAAGTTAATACTGGTTCCTGTTTGAGACTACTTACTAACTCATAAAAAAGACATCTCTAACATTGTATATAGTTATAAATAAAAAATAAAAAATGAACTAAGTAGATTGAAATAATGATTCTTAATAAAATATAAAAGTAACTTTAATGACTAAAACAATTTATGGATCTAACAAAATAAATAATTGACTTCTAACGGATAAAAAAGGAGGTGAATGTAAGAAAAATATGAAAAGAAAACAAATAAAATAAGATAAAATAGAATTTTAGAGTGACATAACAGAACTTATAAATATAGAGCTTATAACAAGATGTCCTGCAGCAGCCTGGGCTTCAGTCTTCGGGTTGTGGTTGGGTTTCCCAGATTGTAGGTCACTGCTCCTTTAACTGTCGGTAACTGGAAGTGGAACTTCATAAACCTTATTTTGATTTAATCCTGTATTGTCTCTACTTGTAATTACCGATGCAATTGACTGTTACTTAGAAACCAAGGAGCATCCAAATGAATCCAAAAGGAAAGATGTCGGGTAAACCATATTCAAATCGAAATTTTTAAAAGTTTACTAATGTTTTTAGGAATTGTACTTTATTTTATTTTTTCTTTCAACATAAATCCACACCAGTTGAAATGGAATGTCAGCAATTGATCAAGTTTGCTTGATTGTGATTAGGACAAGCACATATCCGAACTGTTTTGTTACTCCCACATACTAGATTGGACGTGTAATAATTGAACCATTGATACTTAATGATTATATAATATAACATCATAATTATTGCAATATAATATCGTAACTTTCAATTGTTATTCCGAAATAATAACAATTGAAAGTTACAAAAAAGCTTTATATATTTCCTGTCTCAGATTTTCGTTTATAATTGTTAATATGTAAAGTAGCAGAAATTGTATCTTTTCATTTATTATAATTGTATTTGATTTTTTATATATTTTTTTTCTTTTTATTTATTATCAGAAGTCATCTTATGTTTTATGATATGACATGTGGTTTTATTCTATTTGTTCAATCATTATTTTATATATTCTGTAAATTATTGTTGTTTATTTGTATCTTCATTGTAAATTCATTGTTTTATTTTATTTTATGAAGTTTTGTAATTTCATGTCTATTTTGTAATTTCATCTTTACTCTAAAGCTCTAAAGCCTAATTTTGACCTACATATTATTCTAAAGGGATCAACCCCAGAATAAATAAAGATTATTATTAAAATGTCACTTTTTATCAACAGTATTTATTATTATTTTTTAAATGAACTAAATAAATAACTGATTATTTGAGTTATAAGCAAGGGGTTTTGAGCAGTAAAAAGCCCGGAATATCCCAAATGATATAGAATTTTAAAGTCCTCTAGAATGACAAGTCCCGAGTTTTGAATAAAAACCTCTTTCACTTTTTCTTTCAATTTTTCTGCTACTTGGTCTGGTATATGAAATATACTTTCTTTAAATAGTTCTTATAATTTTAAGCTTTCGTCTAACAAAAGTTTTATTTCCTGAAATTGCTTCATTTTAGTTGAAATATAACTGAGACGGGTATTATTGAACGTAAGGCTATTACATTTTATATAACATTTTTATTCTATTTTATGTACTCCATATCTTATCTCTATACATTTTCAAAAAAATCAAGAACGGTGGCTTTAAATGTGTCTAAATGTTCTACATAAAATATTCTCACCTCAACCCATATGCCCTACCTATTTAGTAATCACAGGCTGGGAAGGTGATTGTTCCCAATCATTATTAATTTATATTTTGTTGTCCTAAAAGGGGCTTTCAAAGAACGTATTTTCCCTTTAATTAATTTCGTTTTTAGATTGTAATTCATTAATTAACGTTCTGTAAATATGATATATTTTAAAGTGAATAATTGATTAATTTTCTGTGGTAGTTTTCGATCTAAACAAAAAAAAAATTATCACGATTCAGAAATTCACGGAAGATTACGAAAACTGAGAGGCCGATTTAGTTAAACTCTATTCGAATTATTTAATACTCAATATGCGTTCATACAGTTCTTTCATTCCCTTGGTATACCAGTTTAAAACGTACTGCGTTTAAATTTTAGAAGGATTGTATCATAAGTTGGAAAATTTCTTGTAAGATCTGAAACCATTGTGTTACTTCCTTAAGAGAAAACTAACAATATAACTCGACTGTATTAACATGTTCATCAAAATGTAATTTTCATGTTCTTGTAATATGTTTTGAGCAATAGTTTCAGTAAACAATTTTTTTATCTGTAGTAAAAAATGTTTTATCTTTGGTACTGTATGGGTCAATCCATGATTTCAACTTTGAACGAATGAAGTATCTACTTTTGGCATCTCGAAAATAATTAAAATTAGAATCGTTAGGAAAGTATGAAACAAACTTTGCTTGAAGTGGAGTGTGATGTTAAAAACGAACGTGAAGGAGAAATGTAATTTCGGGAAATGACAAAAGTCCATACTTAATATTGGAGCTGAAATATTGAACGTAGCGTTTGTTATATTGTTGTGTACATATTGAATGGAGATAAACCTTCTATTGTAATCTACAATGTCGTCTTTATTATTTATTATGTCTATTTTTTCAACTGAAATAGTCCAAATATGCAAATATATGCATTTATCTTTAAATATGTAACATTAAACATTACTAATTGCATCTGGGTACACTGATTCGTATAGATCTTTGATCAGCAGTTCTAAAGAAGCTCGTAAACAAAATATAAAATTGTATAAAAATTCGGACCTGGGTTATTAGGTATATGCAGAAGCTAGTAGGTGAGTATTAAAAAAAGATATAAAATAAATAGAATTGGTTGTATAACAAATCGTTAATAGGTTTGCTCAGTATTTGATTAAAGTCTTTAATTTCAATATGGTAAGATTGTGTGTGGGCTTGGGTTCTCTGCAAAAATCTTAAATTTTTAATTGCGGAAGGCTAATATTTATGTATATACCAACTAACAAACCTAAAACTAATGTATACTAAAACTATAAAATATGTCAATTATAATGTGTAAAACGTTTTTCATTATAATTAATTGTAAAACTATAATATAAATTAATCTTCTATTGATTGCACTGTGTTCACCAGTATGGGTCCTACTTCAGCTTTTAGGTTTATTGAAAATAGAGTTTCTCGGTCTTTGTGTTAAAATGGCGGGCGGGGTAGCTTAGTGAGTAAAACGCTGTGCTACTAACTCCAACGATCCAGTTTCAAATAAGGTAGTGATAAATAATTATTTATTCCGTTACCCTGATGGTTCGAGAACACTACTGAGGCCTACCTGGCCTCTTAAAAGTGTACCCTAACTTGGGGGGAAATCTGGCGGTTGAGTGTAGTATTTTAACAAATCATCTCCTTGCATAAACGTTGTAAAAAAACAGGACTTCCTCAAAAAGTATTGAACCTTCAGAGTCAGGGTTAGTGGTACAGATTTTCATTTTGATTGTGTTAAGTTTAATTGTGTAGTTTTTATTCACATTCCAAGATAATTACTGAAAAAAAGTTTCTTAAGAGGCTGGATTTATTCAGATGGCTATAAGGTTATAGATATGTAGGAAAATTCTTCGAATTTAAAAATGAATTTGATCGCTTGATAAATTGCATGAGTCTAAAAACAAAAGGATTTTTCGTGGTTAATTTTGCGTCCTTGGTGGGTATCATCTCCTCTCCGCCCAGCTACGGCCCTACCTACGATCAACTGTTTTTCTTTAACTATTGTACAAATAAAAATATATATACACTGATAATTAATATAGCTGAATTGAAAAAAAATTAACTCACATCAGGTAAATTAATCAGTAGTTAAGACTCTGAAGTAAGTGGGAATACCTAGAGATGAAATGGAAGTAAATAGGCCAGAGGCGAAAAACATCCTCACCTGATTAATAGGTTCTTTTGCCTGCGAGGATATTTCCTCCGGGTCCTCTGAATAGGACCTCTTAACAACCCTCTCCTTATCCCATTTTTTCTTTAATGTGAAAAGTACTGAAAATTTTAACACAATACCAGAGGAGAATCGATTTTCATGTTATTAAATCTACGTGGGCTGAAGTCGGACCTATTGTTGGCTAACCAACGCTGTTGAAAGGAGATTTCTGATAACAGTTTCAGAACATTCGTTCATGGTTTATTCGGTAAGACACTTTGTTTATACATATACAGCTTCCTCCGTAAGTCCCGGGCAATATTTCCAAAGTTTATATTAGAGAGCTACAAAAAAATTCATTTAGACAGTTGATGAAAAAGGTTCTTGGTACAATCGCTACAGGATAAGTGAAAATTGATATTTTCTGTTGTTTTTTTTAGACTGTCACGTTTTTAACTAACCAACCAGTAAACGGTGAAACTGGGACATCATCGCAATGTAGAGAAAATTCAGTTTAAGAATTATGGTTTAGTTCAACCGTATTAAATTGTAAGGTGATGATTTTTTTATATAGAGGTCAAGGTATTTGTTGAATAAGAAGCGGTATTTTAAAAAAAAAAAAACTATTAAAATTCAATAATTCTTATTTATTTTTTCTAAAGCGAATAGAAATAACTTACTTATTGGGCTTTTAAAACCTTGCGTATTTAGCCGCTAGAAATCCCCTTTCATATGGTTTTAGCAAAAACAAATTCTGGGAAATATTCAAATAAGTGATAGCAGACCTAAGAAGCAGCAAACAAGTTCCACTCATAAAAGTAGAAAATTAAAGTTTTTGTTTTTTAAGCAAGTCATGTATTTTTGCAATTGGAAGCTATTGTTAAAAAAATATGAAAGTTAGATGATTCAAAACCGGAGTATTGTAATTCGACAAAAGTTTCTTCAGAAGTAAATCAAATTTGTTTTTAAGTCATGATTTTACTTAAAACGGAGCCTTACAGTATTTAGCCGCTTGAAAACACCCTTCAATAGGTTCTAACAAATTCTACTTGCTCAAAAAAAAACCTTTGTTGAGTTTACGATGCTGCAGTTTAGAATCACCTAACTTACATATTTTTTTTAGTTACCGCTTCTTATAACGCTTAAAAAACACAAAACGCAATTTTTTTTTCTGTGTGGAATTGGACCAATTCCATAAAAAATCCTGACTTAATTTATATGAAGTAGAAGCCAATTAAATTTTACAGTTTTTCTTAGCCCAACTGGCGGCTGAGAAAGAACAGTCGTATCTGAAGTGTGATTTAAAAAACAAAACAAATTATATTAGTTCAAGAAAAAAAATTCAACCCTTCTCACTTAAAATCTTCATTATGATTTGAGCTATAATTCGGATTATTTAAACCCGACAGCTGGGGATTTATATAATCCGAATTTTTCGGGTCTTTTTCCTCCCTTGCCGCTGACACCGGTAGACCCCGAAGACGCCGCGACTGCAATGCCGCCCCAGCCTAAGCACTATGCAAGCTAGGACCTGCTCCTACCATCACGCCAGAGTCGAGGACATGCTGGCCAGCCCCGATCGAGACAGAAATATTTTTTTCTGACACCAGGCGAAGATTCATGGTTTTCACAATTTCGCCCAACGCACACCTGGACGAGGGAAGCGGCTAAGAGACGTCATCGCGGCGACGAAGACGTCACCAGATAAGCACATAATTTCTATTACTCATGAGACCACCCAATGCTCTGTTTTATATCATATTATCGAAACAAATAATTAAAGCTAACACGCTAACAAAATCTGCCTCTCCAGGAAATTAATATTTGACTTATTCAAATATATGGATGTTATTTATGAACAGAAAGAGTCTCACAACTTCAACAATCCCTTTTCCACACTGGTTTTAATTATAAAAAATCCAACATACACTCGGGACACCTGAAGTAAGGAACGGGGAGGTCCCGATGTATACACAAGCTCATCTTCAACCTTTGATCATCCGGCATCACATAATTTTTTCTATTCATAACTTTTATCGCTATTTCGTTTAGCTTCAAATTCATATGATATCCACATAACAGAGTTGTACAAAATTGTCTTGTAGCTAAAATTGTCATGGATTCGATATAGGTAATCGTTGAAAATTATTATGACTTAAAAAGATAGGGCTATAGACAAATATATTCTTTAGAAAATAAAAATAAAAATTAGAATGTACAATGTAGATGGCTAGTTTCAAAGTAAAATTCCTGGTGAAAAAATACAAATGGGTGCCTCTGAATTGGACATTGTGAGTCCTTCTTTTATACCCTCAGAGCTCGCACCTGTGACACATGTAAAATGCTTGGAATTGTAAAATAAGTTAAGCCAGAATACTTTAAGAACATCGAGTTACCATCTTAATGTGATAAGCGTGGTTTTATATGTAGATGTTCAAATTAGATGAAATATTCAAAAAATTTTTATGAATATTGTGTTTTTGCTTCTTTAAGTTTTTAGTGAAGCTTTAAAAAAATTAACGATGTTTTAAAATTTCCTATTGTATCGCGAACATTCATTGACTTATTTTTATTAAAGTTGTGCCCATACTGCACTGTCATTTGCTATGTATCTGCCTTAAAATTTAATCGGAATGCCAGGATAATCGCAGAAAGCATATTGAGTCCTGAAAAACTATTATTATTATTAGATTTTTTTTCCAGAGGCTTTTTGTGTGTTTATATAATAAAATATCTTCATTTTTATAAAATATCGTTACCATTAATCATATAATATAATAAGGGGTGGTATTGTGTAATATAATAGTAAATAAACTACTCAAAGGAAATAAGTATTTATGATAAGTATTGATAAATGATGTTATTAAAATGATTGAAATGATGAAGACAAATGGTTGCCATAAAGTATGATTATTACTTTATTACTTATTGCGTAATACATACTTATAGCTGCTGATTTGAATGATTCATGCCGTGGGATATAGTAGCGTAGGTGTCGTCTCATTCATAAGGGATGGTGTCCGGTGTCCAGGTCTCATAGCCCTTCTTACGTCTTCGTCTGGTCAAAATGCATCTTGCCTTCTCTTTGGTCTTCCTCCTTCTTTACCTCCCTTTTTCTCCCACCTTCCTGTAGAGGCGTTACCAATTTTTGAATCTAATTCCTCATTGGCCATAGATGACTATTCCCCCTAGGCCCGAGAGGGGGTGGGGAAGTTTGATATGTCTAGGAAGGGTTTGTATCTGATTAATTGGCTTCTAATCCTTCGGCAAAAACTGTGGTATACTAATGTGTTAAAAGCTCTAATACTGGACCCCCTGTGGCAAATAAAAATAGGTAGGTGTGTTTGGATATACACAGGGCCACTGTGAAAGGTCCCTTGAAAAATATCTCACCTTGGCCAGGTATCGGAACATATAGTAAAAGACCTTAATATCACATTATTTAAGTAATCTTCAATCATTTACATTTGCTGATGTATGTATAATAATTGAAAAAAAATTACTGACTTACAAAAATTTGATATTGAAAATCTATTTAAACTAATAAGGTTAAGTGGATAAATGAACTTGTAATTATAAGTTTCTTTTGAAATCATTTATTTATATTTCAGGACACTTTCCTCGGTCCATTTTACTTTTCAGCAAATATCCAGCTCAGACCTCGTGTTTATATGTGGTAGTAGCCGCGTGCAACTATCGAGTACTTGGTAGTAGCATGTCATTGTGTTGTAAGAGCTATAGGGGTAGAGTACAGTTGACCTAGAGAATTTTTATATTTTGACTAATTAATGCACCTTCATTAAATTTTTGTTCTACAATAGGGACGGCGGTAATATTATAAGAGCTGAAAAGTAGAAACTTACATTATCATAACTATAAGGTAATATGATTATTTCGAATATCCCTGAACCTAGACTAAAATTTTGATTTTACCTGTAGAACGGTACAGTTAAATGAGCAGTCACACAGTGGGCTGTTTAAGAAAAGAAAATTAGCATTAGGCAACTCATTGAATTCTTTAGTGTTGAACTGCTCGGCATAAATGTATACTAAGAAAATGAAAATGGTTAAATCCTTTAAGTCTTCCGAGGAATCCCTAAGAGCTCTCGAATTTGTCACAGAACCTCATTGCGGTCTTATATTTCCCCCTAATATTCAAATAAATCTCCCTTCATAGCCACGAAATGGAAGGTCTACACTGAATAAACGTAATTCATGTGATGAATTTGGATCTTTTTCTTTATGCGTCGGATAATGGTGAATAATTGATGGGGAAAATGTTGATACTTCGTTCAATATCTTCTTTCAACAAAACGCTTTAAATGAAAATGAAATAAAATTAGGTAAATCCTTTCAAGGATTAGCTAATATTTACAGATTGTAATATAAGTAAGTTCAGATTTCACAAACATAGAGTATTTATTTTTTTAACTATTAATAAACACTTATTACCTATAATTTTTTTTTTTTAGTTCAGCACCTGTAAAACGTATAGCCTGGGCTACTTTTAAAGCAGCATCTACATTTTTCAGACATTTTTGTACACCTTTATTTTATTCAGAATGTTTATCTTCGAATGATGGCCCCCGTGAGGCTCATACATTCTTTATAAAGTGGGTAATCTTAATTGCGAGATCTTGAACAAATCAACTCCTTGTGGGCCGTTATTGCTAAGCGGGTTATAGCCGTAACTTTAAAGTGATCGTGACTGTAGCGGCGCCAGTCCGGATCCGGCCTGAGTGATCGACTCGGGGGCAGTCCCACGAACTGAAAACTTATCCACTCACCATAGTTTGAATAGAGTGGTACCCCGTATAATAAAGTTCACTTTTTTTTTTTTTTTGTAAAAATATGTGGATTCAAACTAGATGAAATGTGTAATATGTGTTAATATTTTTGAACTCTATTTCTTGTCGATTTTTTAATATTCAATTCTTAAAACGACAAGCAGGGGAGCTTTGTTCTCACGCAGGAATTAAAAATGTTCATGCTCTTAGAATGGAAAAGTTTCTCTTGCAATTTAAATTTTAGATATCAGAGAACTAATTCAATTCCGTGTACATCTATAATCAAATTTGTGTTCGGTCCAAACAACAATGGATTTAGCATGTAAGTCACATTGGCATTCCTATTTTTCCCTGTAAATAGAATGATAATTAGGTGATTCTATTTGTAGGGGGAAAAAAGGAATAACGATAGTATTAAATTAGTCAACAGATTTTATTGACTGAACTCAGTTTGAATTCAGAAAACCATTTTGACATATTGTGCATGCTTATTTTATTTGAAAAACAAGATGAGGAATAGAAATCGTTTTGTTTGCATCCAACAAAAAAAAGCAATATCATTTCCTTTTTATGTTATGCTCATTTATTCACTTATTCAGTACTAATTTTCATTTTGCAATTATTCTGTTTCTTACCAATGTAACTAGTATTAAGTTGTAGTTGAAAAAAATTCTAAACGGTCTTTGAATATATTACATATTATTATATTAAATGTTTATTTCATTATATATTTTTGAATATATTACTTTTAAGTTTTGAAGTAGTTAACTGTAGAACTATGTGTTTATCTTATTGATTGCTACAGTCATGCCATTCAATTAATAATTTTTATGTTAGTAGTGTGATGGTGACGGTAACGAAGGCGTCTATAGAACAATGGTTTCTCGTGTGATATAATCAAACTTGACATTAACCTTATTACAGGTGTATAATATACTGTGTAATATTATACAGTTTATCAGTGTAGGTTGTAAAGGAACCTGAACAAGGAAATTTCCCATTTTTTATTTGCTGCCCATTGCCATTTTACTGTCAGGTTATTACCTAATTATTTCTCAAGAGGGTACAGAAGGAGCGAGAAAAGTGCTTATCAATCGCACCAAATCTGTGTCCATTGTCACTTTTACCATTACTGTAAATATATAAGTTATTATTATAGGCGCGACAAACCGTAGCGTGTGGCCCAAGGCCTAGCGCAATGTACTTAGGAAATAATACATTGCGCGTTTACAAATAAGTACATTTTCGTTATTAATCTGCTTCCTCACTATCGAAGGTAAGGAAGCTTTGTATTTACACAGGCAATGAAGAAAACATGTTTCCTCGATCTCGAAAATTAACACATGTATTTTACGTTTTGAACATTTGGTTCAATCCAGGTTTGTCTGTATTCTAGTTGATGTTTAGGGCTTAGTGGATCGAACTGTTAATCCAATTTTGATGATTTTTTAAGGAAAACCTCCACTACTTTTGTTTAAGTATATGTAAACGCATTTTTTTTTTTTTTTGGCAGACCTACATTTCAGAAACAGCTCTACTCATTTGACCTAAATTGGTAAAGAAGCTGGGGTTTAGACTACAAATAGAGCAATCATAATTTTATCGAATTTCATCCTTGACTTTTGCTTCACCAAGCGCAAAAGTCTTTTTCTTGTCACGCATGTTTTGAACATGGTTCATCCCGTCGATTTTATTCTAAAACGACATAAAATTTATTATAAACTAGAAATTATGAAATTCATCCTTAAACCCCCAAGTATAGATAATGGATTGTAGTGATGGTGAGTATACTCAAGATTTATCTTTGTACTTGGAAAAAGTTGTTTACTTTTGGATCTATTCTTTTCAAAGATTACTTTTTTTTATATATGTATTTATTGAAATTACACACAGTTATTACATTCTGTAAATTTGATCTCAATTATATTGGAGTGAAACAGGCGTGTAGAGAACGACCCATTGGTAGCACTCTAAGGAAGTTTTTACTCTAGCAGGTCTGGTGGCCATTTTTTTTTTTGGCGCTTCGAAAAATTGTTGGGAATGGAAGAGGATGCAAGGCTAGAAACTAGTGGGTTTGGGGGATTAGGGAGTTTATAATGGAAAGAATGATATCTGGTTCGGATTAGGTCGGTTACATAGGGAATATTAAGGTCTTTATGTATGATTTTGTTTGTAACAAAGTAAGAAGAGCATTGAGGATTTTATGAAGGATTTTAGATTGTATGGATTTCAGAGATTACTAAATTTAAAAAGAGATTTCGGCCATTATTCTGTCTGCCACAATTATATCTTGAACGATTTTAGTCAAACGCAGATTTTAGGTCTTAGAAAAAAAAGAAACATTAAACGTTCAGTCTCTTACTAAAAAAATTAAGCTTAATCCAGTTTTTTTAATCACAAAAAACAGAGTACTAACGGAGAAAACCTGCTTGGCTCTCACTGAGTAGATCATTATCTGTCACAAAGGTTTCCTAGGCTTTTAACACAGAGCAGTGAAACTTTGGTTACTGTGATAAAGCAGATAATGCCGATATGATCGGAAACATCCTTAATATCTCCAGACTTAAATAGAGGATATATGATTTAGTGGCCAAAGGAGGGAGGAGTTACACTTGTTTCGTTGATATAGTTTTAATGCGAAAATGATTTTTTGAGTAACATCTCTGCAGCGAATTGGTAGAACTCATAAACAATGTCATAACCTGGTGCCTTTTTATTTTTAGAGCCTGATATTACTGATTGTAACTCGCTGATAGTAAATGAGGTTTCTGTAAGCGAACTCTCAATTGAAGGTTTTAAAAACAACCTCTCAGTTCTATCGGGAATCCAGTACAATAAAGAATTAAAATGAGCAACCCAAGAACCATAGAATTTCAACAAAAAACGTTTTACGTTAACAGTGATTAACGAGGCTCAAGTGATGTCTACAATCGTGTTCTAACTGTATTTGATCAGCTGCTGACAAACAGAAATTATATTATCTTAGAAATACAAATTAATTTGTATGTGTCCCATGCCTCTTTGTAAGCAAATTTAATAAAATTCGATTTTGTTTTTCGAAAATAATTTAAAAGAGATAATAATTTCTTTTTGGCTTCAAAACATTCGTCATCGAACTACGTCTTTTCCGAATTGGCCTAATTTATAATTGATTATTCAAAGAAACAGGACAGACAAATAACATTTGAATTTCAATAGTTCAAAGGTGCACAATGCTTTAAGTTGGCACCTTTATCTTTAAATGAAATTGTTCTTGTCCAAAACCTATTTCCAAAGATAATTGTGAACTCCATGAATCCTAGATTGTTATCCGAAAAAATATTAATTTTCATCCCTATATATTAGAAAATATTCGGTTGAAACGTTTGTTATCTGTTTTTTTTTCGTAGGTAGTACTGGTTGAATCTTCTCTCTCTCTCTCTAATGATTTCTAACAATAATCCTTAATAACTAAATCATTATAGTTGATAGCAAAAATGATCTAGAACCTTTTTACGATCTCTATGGATATTTTGCGAATGGGGCCTTCTTCATAGAGCAAACAAATTTTAGGATGTTTGTTTTTAAAAATAATAATGTTTGTAACCAGGTATGGCAAGTGACTGTTAGATGAAGGTTATAAAATTATAGCTATAAAACATTTCGACATTGTAATAGTTTTGATTTTAATAGTTATCATGTTTTACTATCGAGTGCCTCAAAAACAAGGGTTAATTAGATGTAATTACTTAATATAGATTAAAATGTTACATATATGGTTAATCTACATACAAATATACAAGTAATCTTTTAAATTTTGGTTTCTTTATTCACATACGGTATGAAGACCTAATAATCATTTAAGAAACTTTAAAAAAGAACGTACAATCTTCATTTTATGTTCACTGATCGTTCTCATTTCTCTTCACTTTCAAAGCTGCTATCAGATCTGCAATCATACAAATGTACATCGTATAATTTATTTTTGAAAAATATATAGAACTATTTTTAAAAATAAAAATGTTTTTTTGTTTTGTTTCCCTTATTATCTAGGTAACTCCCCGTACCTTAATAATAGAGCCACATTTTCGGTGGGTAGTAATCACGGATCCATCTTTTATAGGACACCCAGAATTCATAAGAAGCATTTGTCAAAGTTTCACGATTAATTCTTGAACGGGTAAGCCAATTTCGTTTTGTAGGATTTTTCCCCTCTCCCATGCTTGTGTGTGAAATCAGGCAACTCATTCCGTACAATATTCGAAAAACATGATTTTCTTAGACTGTCGGGTCAAAACAGCTATGGAGATTTTGATTCTTGCTCAAAATGTTCTTAGTAAAATCCCTTGAATTTTCATATATTATATATATCCTCGAGAATAAAAAGAAAAAAAAAAGGTATGAAAACAAATTATTTGCACCTAACTCAAAACCTTTACATCGGAAAAAATATAGATTACACCAACAGAAAAAAAATCCATTGAAATCGAGTCCCTATTGGCAACATCTTGTTGAATTTTGTACCAATGTTTAGAAACTAATGATAGTAATCATATATGAATATACCTCAGTTTTTCAAAGAAAACAATTCAATTTTGTCTTATGAATTCGAAATCAAATCAATACTATTTCCTGGAGTATTCCGAAATCTTCCGAATCCTTGCTGGAAGGATTATTAAGTTGTGAAACAAGACATAATATAAAATTAAAATGATGTAATCACCATCAGACTAATATTGGTGAAGATACAGCAAGGAATTATTGTAGGTCTCAGCAGGTAAGGAGAGTCGTGCACAAGATATTTTATACACATATCTGTAACCTACAACCATTAATGGATAAAGGGTTCGTTGCCTTGTAAGGAAGTACAGTTTCTTGAACAAAGGTTGTGCAATGAGATAATTTGTTCATGATCACGTCCAAACGCCAGATTTTTTCCAATAAATTTTACAGATTTGTCATTACACATTTCATGTATTTTTTTTGTTGTATTTTTTGTCGAAAATGTTAATCTGGATCGAAATTGTTTCTTTGTTATTTTGGTTACATTCAAATGAACTGCCGTTACTACTGTAAAAAATAATTCCTTGTTGATATAAAAGAATTTTTACAGTGAAAAATAAACAGAAACATTGTTATTGAATTAATAAATTTTTACTAAATAGGTATGTATTATAAATTTATTACATAAATTATTATTCATATCTTTTTATATCGTTTTCTTATCACATATATTATGATTATTCTATATGTTATGAAACATGAACATGTATTGAGTTTTTGTATTCTTCAATGAGTACGATTAAATTATGTAATTGAATTTAATTTCAGGAAATCGTAAGGTAGGCTCTTCTTTGTTTCGATTTGAATTTTTAATAAGACTGTTACTTATTAATATTTGGCAAACGATTATTTACATAGAACTGTGAATAAAACGATTATAACTACAAGTGAAATATTCATTTATTACGAAAGGAAATTCTGAAAAAAAAAATACAAAAGAGGACTTAATAATAAACAAGAAGAAAAAATAAATTAATTAGTACAAAGGAATAAGTTTTTGAACATATGATTTTGAAAAATTCTAGATATTTTGAGCTCTTCACCAATCAAACTCAAATTTTGCCTATATATTTTTTTCAGTGCTGAATAGAAATTATTTCGATATTTTTATTTTTTAAATCTGATTTTATCATTAAAAAATTGTCTGACTGTAAAAACTTACTAAGAGGTTTAAAAAATAAGGCCACCACCCCTAGGATTGAATTTATGAAAATTCTGTGTAGTCCGGAAGCAGCTGCTGCAATCATGGAACCATACGAACACCTGGATCTTGCATCTTTCTCAACGATCACCACACTATAATGAACAACAATACTCTTCTAAATATATCTTTATTTAATATCAGGAAAAATACTTTGCATCTTTAAATGGATAATAACTAGTACGAGTGAATGAAGTATGTAAAAGCAATATCTATATATACATACATATGTTTCGTTAATCGAAATTAATTCTACACATAATTAGTTTTTTTTTTGTTAGAAATGATGTAAGGCATTGTTGCATGTTTTGCGTTTACATTATGTGCTCAACATTTTCTAGTTTATTTTACTTTTTGTGTTGGTTCTTCTGGAATAAAATCTTTTCTTTTTGATGTATTTCCTGTTTATTTTCTGTATTTCATCATCTGGGAAAGCAATCTGCAGTAATGAATGTGTAGTTAATAGTTCCCACAGTTTTCACTTTTCATAAAATAGTAAGATTCGTTGCGTTGAACTTTAGATTTGACGCACTTAACTATTAACTGTTTTTATTTTCACTTGCCTATGCTTAAAGGGAAAGTATTGCGATCGGAAAAAATTTCGAATTGGAGTTTTTCACGTGTTGCAAAATGCATCTTTTGAGGTTCCCTGATTCCAAGTAACCAAATAACAAAATGATATTTGTGGTGGTCTGTGTGCGTACGCTTGTGGGGCTGTGTCTGAGTCTGTGGACAACCTAGTTCAATATTGAAAAATTCGAAATGAAACTGAAATTACATATTTAGAGCTGGCGTATGTCGTGAATGTTTGTTTTGTTTCGTTGCTATTGGTGTTCCGCCCTTTATTAAAACTTATAGGAGATAAAATGAAATTTTGATTAATTTATAATTAACTACCTTATCTACTAGCTTTCTATCCTTAATTGGGCCATATTATAAGTATCAATTTTATAAATTAGTCACTAATATATATACCTTAGGCTGGACAGTGTTGTCTCAATTGATTGATGTTCGATCATGGAACTATCTTCTGCTAAGCTGTTTGAATTAATTTGTTCCTGGCTGGTGTTAACGTACAAGGAGTCACTTTCGTTGTTTACATTTGCGGTGAAAGTAATGTCGTCCAGGTGGATGCTCTGCCAGATGGGGTTATCCCATGAAGGCCAGCCGTTGTCGCCTACGTCTCCGACTTGTTCCGGGATTATACTGTCAGAGTGGTTAAAAAACATGTCTCCAAAATGGAAGGGGCTGTAGAAACGTGCTTCTTCACATCCCCCACTCATCGGCATAAGCATCGTTACGGCAAAGGTTTGGTAAGTTTGGTCAAGTCCTTCATCGATTTCATCTTGGCTGTCATTCCAGATCTGGTATTCATTTGATTTCATTTCCGTTTCCTCTACTTTAGTTTCTTCTTCTTTTGTTATATTTTCTTTAGAGTTAGGCTCAATTATTACCTCAGTTTTTGTGACGGTTTCCGATGTTATGTTTTTTTCAGTGAGTACTTCCTCAGAGGTTATGCTCGTTAACATTAAGGATTTATCTTTTACCTTTTGAACGCTCCCCGACTCGATGCGAGACAGACTTCCGTTGTTTTTAAGGGCGATATACTCTTTCAGAATACTGATCGCTTCACGGATATCTTTTCTACTTCTCTCTCTTGGCACATCTTCTATTTCATCATTGCCAGAAACCTTACTTATCACTGATACCTTTAATCCTGGACTTCCGAAACCTCTGGATATTTTGACTTCAGTTGAGACTTTATTTTCTTCTTTCTTTTTACTTTGAAGTGCTGCTTCTTGTTTCACTGTTACTATCGTGTCATTTTGTTTATTTTCATATGAAGAATACGAATTATCGTCCCTAACGTTTAGGGCATTAGTAGTTGGTTGCATCGTAGGAGAAATATCGCTCATTCTCAATTTGGTACTTTGATTTCTTTCTCTCGCTTTAATTCTTAATGTTTTTCTATCATCTGACAGCAATACAGAATGTTTTAGGCGGTTGGATCCTGTAACAGCTTGTACAGCCTCATTGATCATTTTTTTCATTTCATATTTCATGTCATTTCTGCTGATATGTTTTTGCAAAATATTTGAAGATCGCACAAAATTGTCGTCATTTTTCATTGTTTCAGTGCTTCCAATAATGACTCTTGTACTACTCCGTCTATCATTTAAGCTGTAATCTCTTATACAAGAATTATGCATCTGCGGTAAGTGATATCGTTTATATACTTTTGGTGTTCTTCCTTTGTGTGAATGATTGTTGTAATTATTATGAGGGGTTGCGAGGTGACGATTTTTTGTATTTCTGCTACTGAACAGATTTGAAGAACTTTTGGAGTCTGAATTACTTTTTGATTTTTCCATGAATTTTTTTCTTATTTCTCGTACTTTTCTTATCCTTTTAGTGATATCTGGAGTATGCTTGAAGAGGTCTTCACAACGTACAGTTTCAGATTTCACTGCTGATCGAAATTTAGGCCTATCGGCGAGAGAGGTCCTCTTAGGTTCTTTTTTCTGGTGCAAAAAAGACTTCCTCTTTTGATATCTCTGGGACTGTCCTAATTTCGATTCGCTGTATGAACAATCATCAGATATTTCCTTTTCTTTATCTTCGAAAATTTTTTTTACATTCCTCAGCTTCATTTTTGATGATATCTGCTTCTCTATCAGTGATAGTTTTGACCTTTCTGTCAGGTAGGGAGATGATGGGATCCGTACATCATAGATGCCCATCTCGTGAGCTTTGTTCAAAAGAGCTTTTATTTTGTTTGAGATATCCTTTCTTTGCCTTTCATGTTGCTGGCATGCATTGCTGATGGGGCTGTAATGCATACAAGTGCCATATTCTTCATCTTCTAATATCTCTGGGGGCTCATTGAGGTTGAAAATGTGAAGTATTTCATTAGTCAACGAAATGGTAGATTCAATTGGGTCATCATCGACGCTCTTGAGCATTTCTTCGAATTCCATCCCGATACTTTCTATAATATATTTCAGTGTATTATAGAGTTCCAATGTCCCAATTTCTCCTTCTGTCATGAGTGAAACTTCAATCTCCCTAACTTTATCTAAGTCCTTCTGGGTCATTTTTTCCCAAATTTTGAGGGCCACGCCAGATGCTTTCCCAGGGTGCTGGAGAGGGCATTTCAATCTGGTGGCTGGTATTTTTTCTGGTGGTTCTTTTGAAGTACCCCAAAATGCTAGAGACATATCCATTGAGCGGGTAATGGCTTCAGCTTCGTCTGCATTGAGTTCTGAGCTTCCGATCCTAAAACAAAATTGATAAAGATTGTAATTGTAAATATTTATCTTTTTTGTTTATATATCAATAGTTGGTGTCCATATATTTGTTTTCTGTTTGTTTGAAACAATCCTGTTTAATGTATTATTGTAAAAATGTTAAAATACGAAAATTGGTAATGATATTATGATGAGGCTCTGCTGAAGTTAAAATTAAGACCTCACAAAGAAGCTATTTGAAAATATGAAAATTACTGAAAAATCGGAAATGAATTTTAAACTAAATAGGTTTTAAAATGAATATAAATACTAGGAAACATATATGGTGTTCTGCCCCTTAACATAAAATTTTATTTCCGTAGTAAAGAAGGAAAAATAATGTAAAATAAGTATTTAAAAAAATAATAAACTTAGAAATTAAGTTCAAAATCCACCATTTAACTTATTATTTCTTTTAAAAACTAAAAAAGCTGATATTATAAAACTATCGATTTGGTTCATTCTTTTTCAAAAATTATTTCATATTTCAGCTTTTATGGGAATTTAATCAACTAAGCCTCATTAATCTATAAGATTTATTAATACAATTAAATTTTTTCAGTTTTTCTTTCTATCACTAATTTTTGGTATAACCATACTTTTTCTTTTCCATTCCTCCATTATTTATCAATGCTATCACTATAAATTGGCATTTTTTAAGATACAATCAGATATATTAAGGTTGTTAAATACTTGTCAACATAATATTACACAGTGTATATTGCTAGTCTTTTCTCAGAATGATGGTGACTACATTTATTATTTTTGTGAACTAGAAATGTATTCAAGTAGAATACAACATCCTGTAATTCAATATCAGATAGGAAAATTTTCCAAGTGAAAGATTAAGAGAACTATGTTGTGCGAAATCGTCAAAATCACGAAATATGGAAGATCCAAAGAAGTGTGGCGATGTCAACTCTTTCTTTACATCCTGTCTTACCTTTCACAGGCGAAAGGTATCTTATTATATATTCTTTATCGGTTTTTTTCACAATCCATCTTTACAAAATAATGGTAGCTCAAACCAATTATTAATAATAATAGTTCAGTTTTAATGAAAAAAAAAGTTAATTGTAGACCAGTCTACATAGATTTTTTTTTTATAATCGAACATTATTTATTGATGTATATTACAATCTTTATTTATTGATGTATATTACACCATTGTGGGATACAGTTAATAGTGATGAATGATCACATTCTTACTAAAATAAGAATGAAAAAAAAAGTACATAAAAATAAATAAATATCTCTTAAAATATATACAAACAGAAGGATAAAGAAAATGAACATAATCAAACTATATGCATGAAAAAATAAATAACTAAAATAATAGTAATAGACGAGACAGAAGAATTGGTGACGGCAGCGCATGCGCGGGAAGTATCGGGCAGAGAGGGAGAGAAAAATCATATGTTCTGTCGTCGGTTGTTTTTTTAATGAATGGACATTGATGTAAAGCTAGTGTATTTTTTGGTTTCTCTGTGATCTGAATTAAGTTTAAAAACTGTGTATTGAGAAGTGATCTTTCTCTCTCTCTGCCACGACCAGCTGAGTGCAATTACGTACGTTTTATTGTTCACCTTTGGACATAGATAACAATTGTATGTATTTTAATTGAAGGTTAGATTATAAGTTAGTAATAAGTACATAGATATAATTAGAATAAGTTAGAATAGGGCCTTTGTTAGTTAAGATTGTTCTTTTAATTTTACAATTAGGTTAAGTAAATCTGTATTTGAATAAACATTAAAAACACATGTTTCTTTTTGTGGATATATGAGTTAAAAAAATATTAATTAACCTTGGAATTTGAATACATTACATAATGATAAAAGTAAAAGAAATCTCTAGTCACATACACACTCCTATATACAATATATACACAATTGACCTGAGCATCCCGAAGCCCACTCTATCCCCCAGGCAGAGCAGAGCTCATAAGATCCCAGCGCATCCCTCTCGCCGCATCACTGTACATAAAAATTAAATTGGATATTTTACGCAATCTCAATACTTTTCCTTTCTATATATTCTACATAGAGGTATGTTAAAGTAAAAATATAAGACCAGTAACTAGACCAGTTTGACCGACTATGCTTTTAAATAACTTTTCTAAGCTGTTGCACATTACTCTGTAGCTGAATTTTATTTCATTCAATGTGTCGTTATGTCAGTTGGTTTATTAATGAGTTAAAATTAGTTTAGAACTAGATAAATGAAAATAGAATGAAAAATTAACATACAAGGTATATAGTTTGAAATTAGTAGTATTAGTAAGTAGTAGTAATAGTATTAGTTTTGAAATATAAATAGCAGTACCTACTTGATGCAAATAATATCTATAAGGTGATTATTTGCAAGGAAGTTTTGTGAATTTTTATTAACCTTAAGGTTCACCAGGTCTCAGGAATATCGTTTCTTTTTTTCTAAACATTGTGGGATCAAAATCGTTTATAACCTGTTAGAAGGAGGACGGTATGATTTATGCCTCCAGATGGAGTTAAAATTATCCATCATAGTCAAAATATACTACTGTTAGGGAGAGAGTGGGTGAGGAGGGATCATTTTTCAAATCTGTGATGATGGTTTTGGAAGGTGTTAGATAGAATTTTATTTTTTTGGCTTTAAATCATTTTAGTATTTTTTTCGGCCTGATTTACAGCATTGTTACTGAAATGATATGACATTAGATTTCATAGAGTAAAGAGTCACTACTATACAAAAAATTTGGGATGATGGGAAAAATTTATACATTACAAAAGTATAACCTTTATAATGTATCAATTTTTCCCAAAAAATTTATACATTATAAAGGTTATACCTTTATAATGTATAGATCCATAAAGAAAGTCAAGTTCTCTTCTATTTAATCGTAAATTACTATTAAATAGAAGAGAACTTGACTTTCTTTATGGATCTATACATTATAAAGGTTATACTAATCTCCGGGAAACTAAGATTTGTATAACTTAGATTTGTACAATAGTTTAATAAAACTCCAATAACTTAGTGACCTCTTCCTTGTCAATAGTTTTGTTAACCAGGTTCCCTGAAACTGAGATAGCTGCCAAACTCCACATTTCCTATCGCTGATGATAGAAATAATGGGTCCAATTAAATTTAAAATTGATTCAGTAGTCACTTTGTACAGTATAAATAATTGCTGACAAAATTCTTCATTCGACCACTGTAGAAATAATTTGGGTGAGGACGGGATTCTATTTTTTTTTTTTTTCATTATTGCCTGAGCAAATAATTTTTTAAAGTCTTCGTCATCTGTCAAATCGTTTATCTCGATCAAATACATATTATTTAATTTTGAAAGAAATGGAATAATACGGTACACCTTAGATAACAGATCCATCTGGAGCTATAGAAGGTTCCGGCTATCATTTGCCGGTAAAGTATACTGCAAGATTTGAAGGTTAACTTTTCTGGGGTAAAATTTAGTTTCTGGAGTAATTTTAAATTTGAAAAATATGAACATCATGATATAATCTATATCATGTTTTTTCACATACTATTTAGCTACCAGGAATATCTTTTCCCTCCACTTACTGTCACCTTTTGAAGGTGTAAACTATGGAATCAAGCTAAGCCTACAGCGGTAATCTCATGGCAGCACAAGTCCTAGTTTTCAAGATGGTAGTGACAGTTATAGCAACGTGTGTTCTGGACTTAGGGTAATATAAACGTATTTGTAGCTGCTACACTCACACAACTCGATATTGTGTGTCTACAACTCTAATGAATGTTTGAAATTCATGGTATACTTACGTTCCTCTAGTGCCGGTTTGTGTGCTTGAGGTCAGCTCATTTTCCGTCTCCATGACTTCTTGTCTTGTCTCAGGCCTTGAGGGGCACCACCAACCACAACCTTTTACCTCTAAGTCCAAAAATATTAGGTACGGTTACCTTCGAAACATATGTTGATGACAAGTCTGCTAGACATGTGGTGTAAAATCAAGTTTAAATTTAGAATGGAACGAACCTATTTAAATTTTTTTTTTAGAAAGATGGAGGGAATAGTAAAGTTTTCCTTTGAAATTTAGAAATCATTGAGTTTATAATAATTTTAAATATTATTCTAACATATCACATGTGATGTCGTAAATAATTGTGTTACATATAATGTTTATTTTATTTTTATATCTTTTATACAGAAAGATTTGCTTAAAAATTGTTAATAACCAATATCTTAGTGTTATTAAGTGCTTAGTCAAAACGTTTGGTTTGACCTAAGTGTTTTAAACTGAATTTACGATTCACAGTAGTTTATTCTAGTCAAATCTCATTCAAAGAAATTTATTTGTTTTATAAACAATTCGCTATTAATTATTTTTTAAAAATGTTATTAGGTAAAATATGAATTCCTATATTTTAGTAAACAAGAAGAAATAATTAAAATAAACTTTGGACATGAAAGAAAGCAAACAAAGTATCATATGTTGTTAAAAATGTGTAGTATTGAAATTTTTGTATCAATAATGTGAACATTATAGTTTAAAATATCAACGCGTGTTTAATAAAGTAGTAAAACTATTGTAACGGTTATGACAATTATACATGTAGCTATTGCATTTGTTTGTTCATTTCAGCTACTTAACTGAAATAATTAGTAAAATAAAATATTTTCTGATGCTTTTCCTGGACATCAAATCTCAATTCACAGGTTCTATATATAAAAGAGGTAACAAAGGCCAAAGAGAGCATCAAAAAGTTTTTTAAATATAAAATAAAGAACTATATTACATACCAAAATTTAATTAATTTTAATTATTGTAATTGTGAGCGCTCACAAGTCACCTATAAGACATGATATATTAAAAATATGATGATGAAAAACATAATGAAAATTAAAAATTTTCGTTTCACGCCTTTTTTTCAATAGATTCCTTGCAGCAGTGCTTATTCACCATTTTTTAAAATAACAGCCGAAGCACAATATCTTATTAAATATGAAATGAAATAGCCTTTTATTTATGCAATAAATTAAAATCATACAAATTACAATATAAATATATATGTATAAATTCACACGATTTTCCGTGAATTTTTTTTTTTCATGAATAGTTTCAATGTTGTGGTGAAAAAATCGTATCACAAAACCGGGCTCTTCTTTTTTTCTATCTTTCTTTTGATATGATTTTTAACGAAACTCATTTGGCTAAAAGTTGTGGATTTTTTTTTTTTAATATCAACTTAGAATGTTCAATAATAACTTTTTTTTAAAAAAAAAGTTCAATGACCTTTTCGTACTATTATGAAATGAATTAGTTCTAAATATTACTGATATTTTATTATATTGTATCAGAATCGTTGTAATAAAGTTGAGATAGAAATTTAAAGTCAAGCAGTCAGAATTGCTGATTTTAATTTTTAATTTTTAGAAATTGGAAAAAGCTAGTTTAGAAATAATTATTTCAAGAAAGTATGTGGAGTCCGGTGTGGGTTGTGCATTAAGAATGCGCATTGATATATGTTGGACATCAATCGGGTAGGACTTTATGTGAAAAGGCTGCTTTCCAATCCCTACCGTACATATAGCACCTGTCACTTTGAAGTGCTAACCATACTTCGCTCCTTACCAGCTTAGAAACGGCTAGAAATATAATATATTGGTTTAATAGGAAGGGACCATATTTTATTATCGAATATCTTACGCCTGTGTGTATGCTTGTTATATATTATGGAAACTGATTTTAATAAAAACCACAAATTAGTAAATTTATAGAACTTCTCTAAAATTTTCAACCGAGATCATTTTCTGGTCCCTGTTTGTCTAATTGCATACACGTTTTGTTATTATTTTGGAACATTGGAATTAGTATAGTACACAAATTAATTGGTGTTGGGTTTCTATTTTACTAAATTTTATTTAAATTGTCAAATGTTTCTTTTAATATAAGAAGATGGTCTGGGTTGGGGTAAAAAAAAGAACAAATAGTTTATAACTATTTTAATGTCCCTTTTGATTTTAAGACGTTTCGACCCACTTTGCAGGGCTTCATCATGGCTAAAAAGATACAAAAAAAACTAAGAATATTATTACAATAAGGTAATTTAAGCTAGGATAAATATAATTTAAAAATAAAGTGATAAGAAATTACATATAAATAAAATGAAGGCACAAAATAGTATTAATATAAAATAAACTTGAATAAACAAGGATAAGAATAAAAAAATAAGTAACAATAGTAAGAATAAAAATTTTGAAAAATACGTAAAATATACAGTTAAAAAGTACAGGAGACGTACATAAAACCAAAATAACACGGAAAAAAAGAAAAAAAAAGAAGAAGAAAGTAGAGATTAAATAAATATCTTGAAAGAATAAATGTAAATAAAAATAATAATAATCATATTAAATGATAATAAATGAGCAAAGAACAAATCAGGATCACCTACCTGTTCAAAGCGAAAGGTTGAACAGAAGGTGACAATAAATCAGAAGCGTGGAGGAGTGGAGGGGAGGTGGCCAGCCATTTAATGGTTATATTTCTATTTCAAATACGTCGCGTATACAGTAAGTAGTCTTAAAGATATGACGAAAAATGAAAAATAATAAGAGAAAGATACAGAAATATGATAATAATAATAATTTTCTAATTTAGGAATAACTAAGTAAAATTAGAATGATACATATCGTTACTAATAATAAGAGTATAACCTGAAAAAAATATAGTTAGGTAGTTAATACAATTTAGGATATAGTAACAATGATTGTAAAAGAAGTAACTAATAATAAGTAAAAGTAAATAAAGAATATAAAAAAAATACAAATAAATAAATAAAAAAATAAAAATAAATAAGAAAAATAATTAGACAATGATACCAACTGTAGTTTTTATATATAGTGAAAAAAATGTATCTACACTGGTAGTAGTAATAGTAAAGATGACAGAAGTAACATGAACAATATAAAGTGAAATAAGGTAATTTAAAAATCTGATGTGAAAGTTTACAAAATAAAATAAATATATATATATATATATAAAAGTACAAGGTGAGATGTAAAAAAAAAGTTTCTTTTAATAGTTTTTTTTTCTGTTACTGAATGTTGGAAGTCTCTTATCAATTTTTACTTATTCATCATTCTGTAACATAAAAGTGTAGTGTTATTTTTTTTTCTTGATTTGAAAAACTATTTATTATTTGATTAATTTCGTTATCAGTTCTTAATTTTATAAAAAAATTCGGTTCCTGGGCATGAAAAAAGTTACGTCCAATTCATATTTTCAACAGAAACTTAATTCTACTCAAGAGTAGAAATTTTATTCAGGAAAGAGCTGCTGAAACAACTAACTTATTTAAAAAAACAACACTCGACTCAGTTATAACTGGGACTTGAAGTGACGCCCGAATGGTTTTCATACTTTCCTTCTCTTCAACGTTTCCAACAATGAATTCCCGAGCATTTATACAATGGATTTCCAACTCTATTGTTAAAGATGGCTTACTTAATTATCCAAATAGGTTCTGTGGTTTGTAAGTTGATGCTTCCTAGAAAATACTGTTTCTGACATTGTCATTGTATGTACCTTACAAAGGAGTGTGTGTTAAAGTATTTTCATTGGCTTCATCTGTAGGTACCTTTCCTAAACCTATGGTTTTATATATAGAAAATTCACAATAAGATTGTATTATCTTGCGACTGTATAAAGAGGTAAATTAATATAGAGCAGTGATTACTGTCTAAGCTTGTAAAATATAAATTTATGATGAATAAAATTATTTAAATTTACGGTTGTCGTTGTATAAAATAATAACGATGTTTCTAAATGTATATACTCATAATTAGTTTTACATTTTCTTAAAAGCAATACTCATGGATACTAACCTTTATGTTTTAAGGCATCCGTCATTACAATTAAGAGCCAAAAAAGAGAAAAAAGACTGTTCTCCCCCCCAATTTTTGATTACTTTAATGAAAACTAATGTATAATTACTGGTCAATATTGATAAGTCTCCTAAGTGTAGATAGGGGGAATAAAAATGGCGGCTGTTTCAAAATGTTAAAAAATATTATTTTTTCATTCGGAGCTCTATATCTTTATAATTACCAAACACACTGGAAAACCTGAGAAAACATCATTTAAAGTGGAGTAAATTTTTTAAAACTTGAGCCCTAATAGATATATTTACGTTTAATAGTTCGTAAAATATAGCTTTTTAAATTGCAACATTTCTTTAAAAAAATGCACTGAAAAATCAGCAGTTGGTGAATTTATTTCGAGAAATGTATATCTCAAAAACTATTCGATGTAGAGATGCCTATTAGCACTAACACTAAAGCTAGTGTTATGTAATATTATAGTTTATAGTACTATAATGTTTATTATCATAGGAGTAGTTGTTTTCATGATATTTGACAAACTAAATTCACAAAATGTTGATTTATACTTGTTCGGACTAAAATTTCGAGTTATGAAAAAATATATCTCAGGAACCATAAGATGTATAGATGTCTGCTAACACTCAAATTACAGTTAGTTAAATGTACTATTATGTAGTCCCTGACGTTTATCTTCTTAGGTGTCGTAGTTATTATGATATTTTCAAATTTGTATCCGATTGGCTAGAAATAAAAATTTTGTGAATTTATTTTGTTTATGTTTGCGCTTGGTAAACGCTGGTCTATCTCAGACTGTTGATCATTTACTTAGGTTATTGTTTAGCCGAGGTATCTGATACTGTCTACTTTCGGGAACGATTTGCGCTCCACGCAGACCATATCATTAGGGTGGATTATTGAGCTTAGAATCGTATACTTTGTTTAATCTTCATTTACTTGCTAACCGATTTCCTCTGTTTCTCTTAGTATTTCTTTTTTCTGATCCCTCTAAATCAGAAATAGGCAAAAATGAGTAAATGTATTATGTGAGGAAGAAACATAATTCAAATTGAGTACTAGTTTTTCCTACTATGGGTACTTGAAGGTCTTAATGAACAAATGGGGGTGAGAAGAAAGGACGTAAGGAAGGGTAATGTTTATAGGTTTCTGGGACTCTTCCTACCCTGCCATCTAGCAGGAAGGGTTAATTTTTTTTTC
This sequence comes from Halyomorpha halys, assembly GCF_000696795.3. Lineage (NCBI taxonomy): Eukaryota > Metazoa > Arthropoda > Insecta > Hemiptera > Pentatomidae > Halyomorpha > Halyomorpha halys. Next base: position 261,681 of record NW_027110898.1, read on the forward strand.
TGAACCCTCTAAAACAGAAATAAAAAATGAATTAGTAAGTGCATTACTGTGAGAAAAAGAAAAGTAATTCGTGTTGTGTCTTACCTTGTACTACCTTTGGTATTTTAAGGTTACCTGTTATGTTTAATATCATATATGAGCTATCCATTCTAAAAAGGAGCTATTTTAAGTCCGGAGGTGAGGGGCCTCCTCGTGGTTGATGGGGTGAGTCTTTCTATGTCATCTTGGTTGCTTCCTAGGACCGTAATGTCCTCTTACGCTCGAATTTTATGTTTCATTCCAACGTGCATTCCACTATTTTTGTATAATGTTCTTCTAATCACTTTTTTTAGGACTAAATGTACTATTAATAAACTAAATAAAAAAATAGACGGATTGGTTTGTGTAAAAAAAATATAAAAACTATTAAGTTTGAATATCGAATAAGGTTTTTGTTTTTAGAAAAAGATTTCTACCGATTGACTTATCCACATTTTTTCCACACTAATGACCTAATGCTAGTCTTTTTCATTATTACACAAAAAAATTATATCATTTGACTAGTCTATTTCCCATATCTATGCCTCAATTTTCAGTCTCATAAGATGCTGTTTTTAATTATTAAATTTTTTAGTTTATTAATTTTTTGAAAATTCAGGATCTAATTTCCGATTTTGAAGATTATTTCTATATTAGGAATCTAGAGATTACTTTAGGAAAGAAAATCATGAGATTACATAACTTCAATATTGGAGTCTTCTGAACCTTACCTAAATCTGAGTGCCAGCTACATTGAAGCTCTTATAAAGTAAACAGTCTATATGTCTTACCTAAACATATTCTCTGCTATTTGTGGACCTCAGAGAAATCTCCATCCCTACCTGTCGATCTTGGTACATCGGGCATAAACTTGAGTGGGTCGTCATTCGTGGATAAAGAAATGAAAACGAATAAAAATGATGAAAGCTTTTTTGGCCAGAAATCAAATCTCGATTTCTAAATTTAGATGCTGGCTATATTTTTTTTCATCGAAATAAACCTTTTACAGTCATGTTTATCATAGTCATTTTGGATATGTTTTTATTACTACTTCATTAAAATTTAAGGAATTAAAATAAGTGTGTGTATCATTTTAATAAAATAGCGGCTTCAACTAGTGTGTTGTTTGACACCTTATCTGTATTTTGGAGTGCCATTTACTATGGCAACTTCAACTTCATAATTTAGATTGAAAAAATGGTTTTGTTGTTGTTTATACAATCATTTACTTGTGTATTGTATAATTCATAAATAATATATAATTATCTATCGAATGAAGTTATTCTATATTAATTATACTCTAATAATGACATTTTTTTAAAAAATGATTTTACTTAATTATTTAAAATATCTTTATTTTGTCGGACACGACTCTGCGCTTGTAACACTGCTCAATTCTGACCAGTATTCTTCAGGGCATGTAATAGGAAGTACCTACCTATAGGTCCCTAGCACAGGTTAAAAAGTTGACGGGCTGGAAAAAGGCCGGCCGGCCTTTTCGGGGGTTTTCTCTCCTTTCCCGGCCTTTCCGGCCGGTTTTCTGCTGGGAGTGGAATTAGGTAGACCATTTCGCATAAGGGCGGAATTCTACAGACGGTATGATCTAATTCCTTTTAAACTCAGTAGTAGTATCCTAGTTTCGCCATTAAGAGGATATGTTTTTTATTTTTTTTTTTAACGTTACTGAAATGCCAGCCAGTGTTTTTAATATCTAACTTTCGCAGGCTACATCTACAATGCTGTACTCAGATCCACATACTTTCTGATCCATGAAAATTATCCATAATCAAAATGATTCCCAAACCCCAAAAGCCGCCTGAATACCCATCCTCCTACCGTCCTATCGCTTTGTTACCTATCATGGGCAAAAACATTGAGAAACTCATCTTAAGACGCCTGTACCCTGTCCTTGATTCCAACCACATAATCCCAGATCACCAGTTTGGTTTCCGAACATCCCACTCCACTATCCAGCAATGC
>NW_027110898.1:264708-267372 GCF_000696795.3 Halyomorpha halys
TGTATATATGTGTATACAGTTGTAAATATCAATAAATAAATTATTGAAAAAAAAAAACTTTCGCAGGCAAAAAAATAAATCAAAATTATAATGATATCAAAACGAATATAAAACACAAAGTTTCAAAGAAATAAATCACAGCAGAGTATTGTCAGTTACATTTAGGATATTATTTAAAATATGAAATATCTATTTAGATAATTTATAATTAAAAAAAAATCTTAAATAAATAAATTGGCTATTGAGTCCATATAATTTCTGCAAGCTGCTTCCATAAAACCAAAAATGACATAAAGAAATCTATATTGTGAGTAAGTATATTTTTTATTTAATAAAGCATCTTGTATCGCATACATGTAAGTATAATTCATTTAATAATTTATATTTTTCTTTCCCTCCTATTGTGAGGGTATCATAACACGGTTGTTTCATTTCTTCTTGACCCATGTTCTTCTAAGAGTCTAATAATTTTTAGAAATTCCCTGCCCTAATTTGTTGTTTCAATTAACAATTAATGTAAATAAATAAGTGTGAGTTCTATGCTAAACCACCAATGCGCTACCTGGAAGAATTACAGGGTAATAATAGTGAGTAGGTTTAAAAATTCTTATTGTGTACAAAACTCTTTTCACTTCAAAGCGCTAGTGAAATGTAAACACCTTTTTTTTTAAGGCTAGTAAAATTGTTATTGTTTGCAAAGACCCCTAGCGTGTCCGAAACCGTCAAATACTTTTATTAAATTCCCTTAAGACTATTTGTCTGTCTTTGCCGGAATGAATAATGTAAAACCATTTTAATTCGTAAATTTCTCTATTTCTCTCAGTTTTGAAAACTCTCAATTTTTTTAATGAGTTTTATGACAGTTCCAGTAAGAATTTAAGGATCAAAATTGAGATTCGTCACTTCTCTATGAAATTACATTTCTTTTGAAACCTCATTCGCCAAAATCCATCGCTCCAGTCAGTCGATGTACCGATATAAATATGTACCGACCTAAATGCACCTAAATTACTCTTTAATATACCAATTTAACATTCTTGACTTTTAAAATAGATATTTGGTAGGCCTGACATTATTCTTGGTACTGTTGAACTGGTATTTGCTGCTTCGCTTTGGTAGTAGTAGATCTGATAAATAAAAAAGGTTTTATTTTGTTTTGAAAGCCAAAGATTAATTATAATCCTCTAATTCCAAAGATATTACCGTAAACTAGAATTTCTTTTTCTACTGGAGTCGTCATACAGACAGTCCCAAAACTATTAGAGCTGCTATAAGGTAACTCTAGTCTATTATACAATCATCTGAAAACAATAAGGACTAAACAATTATTCTGTCAGATGTGCCAGCATTAAAGCATTCGATCTTCATGCTATTCTATGTTTTATAGTTTTTAACTGGTAGAGTAATTAAATTAAAATCATTTTAATCCATAATAATTGCGCTAGAAACCTGATCAGTGAAGGTGATTGATGATATTGTTAAAGGGGAATCCTCTCGAGACCCGAGGTCATATTAAAATAACAGAGGGCCCCAATGAACGTGACGGGGATACTAAAGCAGTTTTTGGTCCCCCTTTGCACCCCTTACCACAGCCCGCCAAACACCTCAATTTCTTCTTCTCAATCCACCTTCTTTTCCTTGGTGTGAGGAACCCGGTTCTAGAACCCGATTCATAGTCCATTTCCTGGACCTACTCTCTTCCGGCAATTATATTTCCCTTGTTGATGAATTAATTTACTCCTTCCTTGTCAGGTCTTTGTTAGACTTTTCCTTTGTCTTCTTACTATCGCATGTATTTTATACGTGATTGTGGACACGTTTTTTGTGATGCTGACGATTTTAAAAAAATACATTGTTTTGAGGTGATATATGAAAAGAGAATAGAAGTTTAATGAGAAGTACGACTCTATGAAGTCTACTGGAAGACAGAAGAAGTACCTGGAAGCGAGCTTGTAAGTTTGAACCTCATAAAATATAATTAGGTTCGAATTAATGATTTGAAATGCGCACATAAATTAATTCAAGGATCTTGTTTGAGCCGTTGAGCCAAAAGATAGCTTATTGCACTGAGTCAAAGGTCAAAGATCTGTTTTATCCCCGTTGAGTTACGTTGTGATTATGATGGGGACAAGTAAGAAAATAATAGGTATTGAAGTAAATCGTAGAATTTATAATAAAAAACCAAAATAACCAAGCATCTTAGCTTGTTATTATGTGCTAAACAAATGTCTGTACAACAAGTTATAAATAACTTTTCATTAATCTTTATAGGGATATGAAAAAAAAACTGTTTGAATTTTGACCCTTTATCATTTTTTCCGTATTAGAGAATAACAACCTTTATTATTAAGACAGTTTTCCCCAACTTTCTTGTACTTCTGTCTCCTTTTTTTTTTTTTAAATTATTGCAACCCCTCTATTTTCGAAATAATTTAATTTTATAATTATTTTCCTACTATCTAACTAAATTTATGTATATGGTTACAAAATAATACATTATATTATATAAAATAACAAAAATCTGGTTAATGAACATTGTTACCACCCTAGGATGTATGGATTGATAAAACTCCACAAACAAAATAAACCCTTAAGACCAATTATAAATGGCATAAATGGACCTTTATATAATATATCAAGATATTTCAAAAATAGCTTCACTAA
>NW_027110898.1:269077-298772 GCF_000696795.3 Halyomorpha halys
GGCCGAATTGGCCGAAACGTTGGACGTGTAAATGAAATAAATGTTTTGAGACTAAAATTTGGATAGTGTGTTGAATTATTTTTTAAAAAATTGCCAGTCTCAAGAAAGAAATTTAAAGATTATAAATAAATTATATTATATATTAATATTCGTCTTAAACTATCGCTTTATAAGTGATAGTAATTTTAAGTGTAAAAAAACAAAAATAAATCTTATAAAAATACAAATAATATAACTCGTAATTAAAACGAAACAATAATATTTTAATGTGATGGTTAGGCTTGTTTTCATTAGAAATTTTTTCCAACCGTGATATCATTGAACTTATCACAGTTCTCAGTTTATTTTCAACTATTAAATAAGTTCAACACTTTATTTGAAACAGCTACTGCAAAAAAAAAAAAAAAATAGAAAAGCATTTAATATTTTAAAATGAGGTGAAGATAATTTACCGTAGATATATATGGGGAGAAGATGGTCGGGGTCAGCATGAAAAACATAAAAAAAAAAAAAATTATTTGGGCCGATGTTTCGACCTGATTTTCAGGTCTTCATCAGGGAGCTATAGGAAGATAATTTGACTAATCAGTTTAGCCAATTTGATCACTTTTTCTTGTTTGTTAGTTTTCAAAAATCTTATTTTTGTCACAGCTCTTCCCTTGGAACGACTCGCGCCCCGCAGATTAAACACCTCCGGATTAATGACTGACTCATAACTGTCTTCATCACTAGAACCAGTCCAATTTGATCGTACAGAAAGAAGCTTTTCATTTTGAAGAATCGGTTTCCTATTTTTTTCCGTAATAACATTTTTTGTGGAATCCATTCAATTTCTATCTTTTTGGCTTCACTTTTCAACACTTCTTTTATTTGTACAATGGTGAAAAACGTTTCAAGGACGTTTAGAGGTGATGATCATTTTGTTTTTTAGATCTTTTGTGAAACCTATTTGGAATACACTATAAAGTTTCGATTTAACAGATAATTTTTCTTAACCATATTATTTAAATTAAATTAATGATTAGTGCATTTTGTGGTGTAATCAATGATTATTAATTTTTTTTTATTGAACCTTAAGCGTTATTAAGTAACTTTGAAAGCTTTATTTTTATCTATACCTTATTGAAGATTCAGTACCTTCAGTTGTAATAGAAATGCTATTAGAATTCTTTCATTTCTCTTAGTGGCTTTCTTCAATAGGTTCCAGGGATTTGGGCTTAGTTTGGTCCGATTCATCAAATCCTTGTTCTCTACCTGAAGAAAAGGATTTTTTTCCTATTTCTTAGTGATCAGAAGCCATTGTTCTGGCTCTAATATCTCTTTCAGATATCCACACAATACGTTGATCTTATGTTATATAATATTCAATAACTATCATTTACTTAAATTCTATTTGTTAAGCTAGATAAAAGTTTTTCACAAAATATATATAGGGTATGGATTGGCTTAAGTCATTTTTGGAAAAAAAAATCATCCATCTTGAGAACTTTTATTAGTGCTGGGCCTTCGTTGAAGGGTGAAAGTGGCACGTCATCATTTTGATTATTTGACTTCGATACGCCAATTATTGCACCTTTACTCAATCAGGAGGAATAAAGGCAAGCTTTATATATTTGAGGACGCCATACCAAGATCTGAATGCGATGATAGAAAAGATGGTAGCTTAGCGCACTGTGAGTCCAAAAGCCGATTCAGGAGGACAAAAAAAACTTTAAAATATTCATAAGTTCAATAAAGCATCCTTTATATAAATAGTTAGTGACGTAAAAAGAACCCTTCCATAATCTCCACTGTATGGTACCGACTATCCTGGTTTTGGCGGTCTCCCATTTTCGCTTGTTGACAAATAGCTCCTTCAATAATAATCCATAGATGGTTCAGATCGGTGAGAGTGTGTGACATCACTTTAGTTGACTTCTGATAATTAAGGTAGTTATGTTTATTAGGTTATGCTACGTTATTAGTTATGTTTCTTCTATACTAGATTAACATAATTCCTATTTTATTTAGAAAATAGCCTTTCCTTTATCCTGATTTTTTGTAGTACATTTCGTATTCATTCAAGAAATGATCTGCTAATTTTTTGAAATTCTGTGCTAACTATTTTTATTATTATTATCATTATTATTCCGAAAATTCTAAACATAATATCTTCACTTACGTTTTTATACAATAAGAAAACATTTTTTTTTCTAGAAAAGGGTGTCTGGAAATTTAAAGAACATTAAAAATACTAACAAAATTGACGTAGTAGATGATAAAACTTTTACAAATTTTTATGATAATGAAGCCGGATTCATTTATACAAAAAATAAACAAGCATTACGGATTTTGTCCCAACATCTTATTCCTAGATTCTCTCATTTCAATATTTTCTTCATATTGGTTTTAAAATGAAAGCAAAACTTTGTAGAGTTACTGACTGTGCAAAGAAAGAGAATATTAAGAAAAAATGAACAAAGAAATATATGATCAATGTAAATTACTGTTGTATTGAATATTTTGGAAAATAAGATTTTGATTATAAATCACTGCATTTCAGTGTCTGTTTATTGGATTTCATGCTTGTAACTCTAGCGCAGTTTTTCTCTTTAGTTAGAGGTTTTGAGGTATCTTTCCCGTCAGGTAAATGACTACTGGTCTATACTGTAACTATTACAGCCGCCGAAACCGTTATCGCTTTCCTCCAAGACGAAGAGCTTTAGTTCGTTTCACCTCGGAGCACTACCTATGTTTTCTCAAGCCATTTATTGTTTTCATTTATTCAGTAAAATATTAATAATTTTGTAATATAAACATGTAAACAGTGTTATAAATGTAAATATGTTGATTTAATAAATAAAGTTTACCAAAAAAAATATACTGAATCACTATTAAGTAAGTTCTTACAGGCGGTGCCTCTCACTGGTCTTTATATCGTTAGTAGGATCAATACTCCACCGATGGTGCTGTAAGAGTACCTTATAGGGAGACCGTTAGTTCTCTGTTGGTCACGTCCTCCTTACTCCACCTTTTATCCTGACGTAAGATCTGGCGGCTAGCTACCCGCCGGGCCTACATGCCTCCTTCGTTTCTACAGGAATAGTACCGGTAGGACGAGGTTACCATCCTTTGAGTAATCACGGCTGTACCCCTTTAGTTTTGTCCTGTCTATTCACCTCCTACTCAAGTACCTTACCTATATTGTACACGCATTGCCGAGGCCTTCTGCTTACGAGTACCTAATATTATCAGATCTAACACAACCACCTCGACAGAGGAGTCCAACATAAAGATTGGCGACAGTAACCAAAGCTTAAAATTGAGGCCTGATTAATTCGCTCCTTGTTCTGATCCACTAATTAATAGTTGTTGAATATCATCATTCATTATTTTCTAGTTCACTTAGACTGAAGTCCGTCAGTATCTTCCCATCGGTCGTCGATGTGAGGATGAGGGAATAGATAAAATTAATTTGAATATATCCTTTTTTTTTAATGTTGTTATGTAAAAAAAATCATTTAATAAATTTAGTTTTCAATTTCAATGTCATTTTTCATTTCCTAAAGAAATAGAAGTTTATTCCGAAAAAAATGTTAATTATATATATTTCGGTGTATAAGAATTAATTAACTTTTATAACTTTGAAATGCTCTTATAAACTTAATACCGGGTAAAAATAAACCTAGTGATTGAAGAGTCAAAACAAATAAATATTAATGTTATTGTTAATTTTTCTTGCTATTTCCTAAACATTCTTTGGGCTAATAATTATTAATTTAATTTGTTTTCAAATAAATTTCTATAACTTAATTAAAACCATATGCTGTTTATTTTATTTACTTGTGATGAACACCTGATTTCCAATCAAAAATTACGGTCGAAAAATTGTCTTCCATAATTGGTTAAAGGCCCTACAATATGTTGTTTTCAGCAGCTTCCGAAAAAGCACGGTATTAATTGCTTTCAGAAGCAAAGGTTATATAGGGCCATTTCAAATGATAAGTCATTTTTCACAGGAAATTTTATTTTGTAAATAAACATTATGAAATCAAAACATTTTTATTCAAAATGCTACTCTCATTTTCTATTCATTTTTCCCAACTTATAACCAACTATTCCATCACAGAATAGAAAAATTCAGGATTTTTTAAAGAAATGAAGTCAATAAATACGTTTTTGACCTGAGAACCATTTAAAAAAATTTTACAGTTAAGGAAGTTGTCAAAATTTATGAATAGATGGAAATTTGTTTGAGATAAGTCTGACGAAAAAGGAGGATGTGGAAGGACTTCGTAACACAGTTCGTTTAGTTTCTTCACTGTCCGTCGTAAAATATGAGGGTTGGTATCATGTTAGAGTATTGGTTCCTTTCAATTAACCAATGCAGTTTTTTTTTACTTTTTAAAAAGTTTTTGATGTATAATTTCAATATCACTGCAGCACGATGTGGATGTTATTGTTCTACCTCTGGGTGAAATGGAGGAATGAAGTATTCCTGTCATTGACTTCCATACAGAAACCAATAATATTTTTGGGTGCAAATTTGGTTTTGGCATGTATCCCGATCTTTCATCGATATCTAATCTCTGACCTGACCGACTCCTGTTGCCATACACAATCCATTTTTTATCGCACGATTATCCTTTCGAGAAAAGGATCATTTTTTGCCTGCTGAGTAGTGATACGCATGTCTCAGTACACTTCAGCTGCTCATTAACTTCATGGGGTACCCTTAGATCTACATTATTTCGCGATCGAGAAACTGTCAGCACACTTGTATTCATTTGTGCTGCAAGTCCTTTAACTGTTGGTTTTCTTTTCTAAAAGTTTTCTTTCACAGTAAGCCTGCGTTCATCGTCATCAATTACTAATGGAAGCCTTCTTCTAGGTTGGTTATCAAAATCTGTATCACAATATAAAAAAATTTCAAAACCTAAAAGTTCGCTACAAAATTCTCCTCCGAACGCCGTACTAATGTTTTTTGTAGCTTTTTTTAGGTTTAGAAGGTTGTACGAAACTGTAATTAAATAAGCTATTTAAGGCCGGTGTATGCCTGTGGCCAAACAGCAACTTTTTCAATAAAATCAACTGATCGGAAGTGTCACTTTTCTCGAAAATGGCTCTAACAATTTTGATTAAACTCTATATTGCAATACTAGTTTTCTAATTTTATTCTCATTGAATTTCATCCAAAATAGTTAATACGTGTTTTTCAAAAAATCTTCCTCTAAACGACCTTTTTTTATTTTTGTTTATTTTAAATAGTAGTAAAATAGGTAAATATATATTATGTAAAGATTTTATAGTTAAGTTAAAGAGATAGGAAGCAAAATTATTTTTCCTGGTTGAAAATACATTTCTGAAAAAAAAGATTAGTATTATAGAGTTATTGTTGTGGGAAAGCACAAGATCTTATAAATAATAATATTTAACATAGAAATGACAACAGGCTAAATAAAATTAATGCTCTTAGATGGGTTTAACAGTGCCGGTGAATGCACAGTTTCACCAATTGATTACATTTGCTGGTCATGATAATTAGTAAATAATGGCTTATTTAATTTTACTTAACTTATATATGGGTCTTTTTGTTGGCAGGATGATTAGATATATAAATCTTTCATAAATCATTCTTTGTGTATTCAATGTTGATTCTATAACAATTTAGCATTGAATAAATGGTTATGAGCAGAATGTAGATTTTTGTAAACTATTATTTTTTTATTTCTGCTAAACCAACTTAGTCGAAATTTTGCAACGTGAAATATTATTAATGGTACTTTTCTTGAAACTATTGTGATTGGAGAAGATATGTTTGTCAACTAAAAGGCTCATTTGAAAAATAAATACGGCAAAGGATCGTTACAGTGAATTATATAAAAAATTTATGTTCCGAAAATAATGAGGATTTATTCAAAGCAGGGTAAATGAAACATTTGTGATGCGCGCACCAATTTTGTTTAACGATTAAATCATTATATCCATTACATATAATGGACATTGGTGAATTTCATAGTTCAAAATGCTCTGCTATTTTAAGAATTTAGGTGATTAACATTTTATGAATATAAATAAAGCTGAGCGATTTAGGATAGAGAAAATAAATAATATAATAAACCATTTGACTTTCTTTGTTCAATTCTATTCACATAGACAAGTTTAGAAAAGTCATAATACTAAAGTTATTGTAAATTGTGGCCTTTACTGTAAAAAAGGAGTATACAACTCCAATTTATTGTCGTTTTTGAATGAGACTCAACTCCCAATTAAAATGCAATCGTTCTCTCTCGTGATTCAAGAAATAAGTAGGTCTGATCTTTCTTTCAAACAGTTTCTGATTGATAGGAGAACCTCAGTTTGCCAAAAGGATCACGGGTGCCGCAACATCCTAGAATAGAAATCTTCAATATTCAATAATCTGAGACGACATCAGCAACAAAAACTTGCGTTGATATGACGAACGCCGAGGTGCAGGATGGCTAATTTTTTCCCTCAACAATATTATATCCTGTTGTATATATTTTAAAGGTTTTTATTAATAATAAGGGAGTGGGGGTAGCTCAGTGAGTAAGGCGCTGTAGTACTTACTTCTAGGACTCGGCTTTGAATCTGGCTGTTGCAGATAATGATTTATTCTGTTACTGTAGCCGTGAATGAACCCTATGGGTTCTGGACCACTCCTTGAGTACCCTTAATTGGGAAAAATCTGGAGGTTGAACAAATCCCCACCTTGCCCAATCGCTGTTCAAAAAAGTTTGGAGCTCCTGAACCTTAATGAGTCGTAACGGTATAAAAGTTTTGAAGCATTTAGTTCTTTCTAATTTTTCGTTTTGGTAAAATGGGGGTATTTATTTTATCTATTTATTTAAGCCTCCTCCTCCATTCTGAGAAGAGGAGTTCGGGATCCAGATGTCCCAGTACGATTTTTTAATGCTAATCTATTTATTTAAAAACAAGACAAAAAAAAAGAATTATCCCAAAAGCTTAAAAAAAGTGTTTTCTTCAATTTAACCAAATTTTGTTGAATGGGAGCATATAGTATTTAAGCATCTACCTACTTACTGCTGAGAACTTCAGAATTTTCAAACTACCTTAGGTCGGAAATTTTGTATTTTCCATTCCCCGAGTTCACTTCAATACCTGAATCGGTGCCAAGTTTATATTTTATTTTTGTGCTTCCCCGAGCCTGCCAAAACTGTTTTCCAACTCATTACTTTCATTTGTCAATTCGGATTTTTTTGTAATATTTGACAGGTAATGCATTAAGGTTCATTTTTGTTGTCATATGATTCACCTCAATAGTCATTTTTATTTTATATAACTTCTTCCTTGTTTAAAGAAAGATTAAAAAATAAACATAGGATCAGTCATTTGATTGATTGGCCAGTAAGCTTTTCAAGTAAGAAGTAGATTAATTGTTATTTAAACTCCCTCCGAGGATTTAGCTGTATATTGAGCAGCTACCTTAAGAAGAAGTAATCGCTTAGTAAAAAAGTATCCTTTGAAATAAAATACCACTGTAAAAATCTAATTTAAATTTTCTATTATTTGATTTGTTGTTTCTATGGTAAGCCATTTAACCCCATTGCCCAATCTATTTAAATTCATGGAATAGAAATAAATTCTTCAAATATGTGACTGACCGTAAGTACACTGTTGCAGTATTGACATTTTGGCGATGGTTGCTTATTGATGAGTTGATGAATTAAATTCGTATGACCTATTCTCAATCTGGCAATATCTCCTCCCTGCGATTGGAACACTTTGATGTGGTCCATGGTTTAATGGTTTTTTTAATAGTTTTTAATTTGCTTGGAGGGCTTTCATTCCACATGGCTTGCCAACTAGCTGATATTTCATTTTTCATCGGAAGACTTATTTCTTGGGGTGTCAGAATGGCCGCGCCCTGACCTGGAAGAGCAAGTGCTTGTTTAACTGCAATGTCCGCCAGTTCATTTTCAGCGATACCCCCGTGACCCGGCACCCATATAAAGAAAACAGTTTTTCCCCAAGTTTTCGTGCATGTTGGTATAATCGTGAATTTTTATGATTGCCGTGTGTTTCGGGTAAATGATCTTCATGGCTTTTAGTGAACCTTCTGAGTCGGTAATGTTATTATGCGTCACTGTCATGGAGAAGCGGAGTGCTGAGGCTATTGCATGTAATTCAGCTGTATATACACTATATAATTTATACAGTTTTATTTTATGGGTTGAGTTATTTACGATGAAAGAGGATGCTGTAGAAAAAAAAATCATAATATTTGTAAGCGAAAAAAAAAATATAGGACACAAATCCTGGACTGTAATCTTTTTAGAAAAGTTATGTAATATGACACCATATACCAAAATATTGTACTTTTATGCTCTTTAACATGATTTTCATTCGAATCAAATATTTTAAAAATCATGGAACAACAGAGTTAAACACAAAGTTCTGCAAAATGTCAAATAGGCTGATGAAGAAAAGAAAGTGTATATCTAAAAAAGTAATGGATTCCATCTTTGAACTCTCTGATTATAATACAAACATGGCTAGACAAGTTAATCAATTTTGCCAAAACATTTTCTAAATTAAATCAAATCAACCATTCGATATATATTGACCTGCAATAATTAAAAGCAAAAATATAACAAATAAAATTTATTTTTTACAATAAATACAAATATTTTCTATAATATAAATATAATCTGATCTCACATTTACTAGGTAAAGAGCCTTTATGCCCCAGTTAAAATATATCGAAGCCAATTACACCACAAATATTATCTAATTTTTAACCTATTAATTTGTTTACAATCCATATTGTATTAATATTTAAGCTATTTATAAATATAATTAACTAATATAATAATTGTGTACATTCATATAAATTATATTTAAAAAAATGTTAATAAATTACATTGATGCTTCAAGGGTTTAAAAATTTTTTTTAGTGTCCTTAGGTAACATTAGGGTATATACTATTATATAGTTTGATTAATAATTACGAATTCCTTCAGTCATGCTTGTTTTTTTTTGAAGTTATAAAATATCCGAAAAGGTCGAATATTATGCTGACAATTTCAAGAATTATTTATAAATATCAGATCCAAATTAAATTCCATTCTGTAATAAAACGTCTTTTATCTCGAATCTTACCCTCCGGTCCTATATTATTATTTTTTTAAGTAGTTTTTTCTTTTATTATTTTTTTTATTCCTTCTTATATTTTATATTTTTTAATGAATAAGGCTGTTCAGCATTTTCTAGTTTTTTAATGAGAATATGGCCTGGTTTCAGCACTATATAAACCATGTGGCTAATCTCCATGTTCTTTGGTCTATGTTATTCGTCTTAAAAGGGTTCCGCCTTCTTGATGTTGAATTATGAATGTCTGTGTGAGGGTGTCGAGAGTAGAGATGGCTTAGAATGGCCTTAACCATGCGGTTACGGCAAGTATGAAATGTTTCGTACAACATTATATTATATCACATATTAAAAATTTTATTTTTAATTGTTGTATATATTAATTAATGCTGTTGAGATGTAATTATATAATGCTGGAATGATGAAATTAAGCACGATGGTTTGATTTTTTAGACTTTAATATTTTCAGGTAAGCCAAATACGTTTTAAGCACTTATTATTTGTTTGTTTGTAGGTTATTTATTGGTTGTTTGTTGATGTTATTTGTTTAATAACCTTAAAAGCGCGAAAAGCTTTTACGGGATCTGACGTCTGAAACAAACTATAATAATATTTTCAGTTAATTAAATATTTGTACAATCATTTAAAAAAGTAATCATACTAGTTATTTAGGGAACTTACATAAATCAATTTTATTATCCGGTTTTTTATTGTTTTTGTTTGCTGTTTCTTCATTATAAACATATATGTTAGGCGTTCAGTTGACAGACTAAGTCTATTCTCGATTGTAGGAAGATGGACCGGGTGAAGTAAAGTACAAAAATAGTAGAAAACTATTTTTTAGAAATCAATGTTTCACTTCACTTTGGTGGGCTCATCAGGGCTAAATGAGAGCCAGATACAAACATTGTAAAGTATAATAAACAATTAGAATGTAAATAGAAAGAGTGTAGAAAAAAATTATGTAAAAAAGAGGAACTCAGTAAACTAAAGGAAAATAAATTTAAATGAACAGAGTACTAATTATTTACATTTACAATATTGAGCGATAGAATTGTCAATATTAAACTTGATAAATGAATACTACAATAATGCTTTATAGAAGTATTAACAAATATGGTAAAATTAAAAGAAAGAGTGGTGAAGTATGATAAAATAACAATTAGGGGGAAGGTGAACGGACAAATAAAGGAATGAAAAGAGATAAAGAAAAATAATAGAGATCCCGACCTGAATCCTGATGGTTTCACGATAAGGCAATGAGGAGATGATATGGTGGAAATAGTAGATCTATGTGGAGATGTAACGGCTTAACAGAAAATTCATAAATTATATTAAACGTATAAGATCATAATAATGTAATTTAATGAATAACATGGGAATAGGAGGGAGTGCCACCTATTGTATGAGATAAATAAAAGGTCATAGGAATACGTAAACAAGAGAACAAACATTAAAAATTATATCCAGTCCAAAGAGAAAAATAATTAAATAACACCAAAAATATGAAAAATAAGAAAATTAATAATAATATAAATTAAGAAATAATAAAACTAATAATTGAATCATACAATGAAGATATTTATTAGTGATAAAATATCTTTATCTGGTCCTCAATACTGTCAACAATTCTGGCAACTTCTCACCTAACTTCACACAGAAACTTCCGGACTCATACACAAACCCTACAGCCACAGTAACGTGTTTCTCCAACACTTCTCAACTTACTACAGCCATTTTCAGTATAGATTCTTTCCTTATTGTCACTACAGTCCACTATTTATTACTAGCTCTAAGTCTCTGTATCAGTTTTGAAGATAAACCGGTTAACTATAAAGCTAATAAAAATTGTATACTCCTAACTACATTCAAACCTTAGCGATTATAATTAACTCAGACATTATGACTAGTCCTACTCTATACTACTTTTCTTTATTTTATAACCATTTTATTCTATTTATTTATTATTAATTACTCTTATTACATTTCTGAACTATTATCGACACTCATTATAGTTTTATCGCTACTATTTATAATGATAAATAGAATAAAACAATGGTTTTGTTCCTTCCTATTTGTACCAGTACTTACTACTTTAGATTTCCTTTCTACATAATATCACATTGTGATTTTACTATCAGTATACATCTCCATCGTATGATCTATTAGTTTTATCATTTCTCAATTTATTGTATTATAACTTTTATCATTTTGTATGGATTTTATTCTTATTTAATTATTTTACTCTCTAGACCGTATACAATTGTTAAAATTTGTTCTCTTGTCTATGTATTCTTTTGAACTTTTATATATTTGGTTTCATCCTCTCCTATTTTCGAGTTAATCATTAAATTACCTTATTATATTCTTATACGTTTAATGTGGTTTCTGAATTTTCCGTTGAACCGAAGCATCCCCACCTAGGTCAACACCCACCTTATAATCTCTTACCTCATTCTGAAACCATAACGATTCAGGTTATGAAAACCACCAGGATATTATTTTTCTGTTTTTTTTTTATCATGCATTCAAATATTAAAAAGTTCACCCAACCTCTTTTTGTCATTACACATTATTTATACCTCTCACAATACTTGTAATTTTACCTTAAATGATACTACATCTATTATGTATTATTCCACTATTAGTTACTGTAGTTTTATATTAACAATTCTCTCACTCATTACTGTATTTTTTATTTAACAGTATTCTATTAATTTATATTCACATTCCTTTAAGTTTACTGCGTTCATCTTTTTTTGTATAATTTTTTACACTCTTTCTCTTTATATTCTATATGTTTTATTATATTTTACAATTTTGTATTTTGTATCTTGTTTTCATTTAGGCCTCGTGAAGCTTTGAAAAGTTGACTCAAATGGTGTTTACTAAGAAATAATTATTTATTATTTGTGCTTTCTCGACCATCAATGGTTCGTGTCTTCCTACAATCTGTAACATTAAGCTAACTATTACTCTTCCAATATTTCTTTTTATCTACTTTTAAAGATTTTTTTTTAGTGGAAGCTCAGGAACGTTTAGAAATATTGATCTAAATAAATAAATATCTTCTGATGAATTCTATCGTCATAAATGTACCGCATAAACCAAGTATTACGCCGAGCTGAAGTGGCCCTATCCATCCTTCCGATGTCAGTATTTCCTAGCTTCCTTTCTATTCCAAGTAATTAGTCCTTCTATATCCTAGAAAACCTGTAATTCAAATTATCTGTCCAATCCTGGATTGCCATGTCCCGTTTATCTGACTTCTACCCTCCATCTCACCGAACTGCAGCGTTCGATAAATCATTTTTTAGTCAAGCTGCAGAGCCGCTCTGGAACTCCATTTCTTCTAACATACGTCATGAACCTTTCCCTCGTTTAAACCCGTTTTATTTAACTACCTTTTGCTTCACTAATCTCATTTATTATTGTAATGGTACAGATATTTTGTGATTACCTTTTTGTTTTATTTTTTATTTAGTCAGTTAGTTTTTTAATTAATCTATGTTTCTTCTCTGTATATAAATTATAATTAAGTATGGCCACACTGTTTTATGGCCAATAAATATTATTATGAAATTAAAATTACCTTTGTAACTGTTATAAAGGGACCTAGTCCTAGAATAATAAACTATTTTTCATTTCATAAATATACTAATAATTAAATAAAACTATTTTGTAAATAAAAAAAAAATACTCAAACGTTCAACCTAATGAAAATCTTTTAAATCTTTCAGTTAACAGAGTGACTAAGTACTTTTTTTCCTCATTTTTTTCAAAGAAAATAATTTTAAGAAAACTTTGTTAACAGTTCCTAGACCTAAATAATTTGCATCTTGATATTTGACTGAGAGGATTACTATATTGTAGTTAAAAAAAAATTTTTTTTTTGGTTAAAATATTAAATAATATGTAAAAGAATTTCTCTGTATATATAGTAATTCTGAATCTTTTGAGCTTATGTTCAAATAAAAATGAAATCATATCAACTGATAAGATAGGCAGGAATGCACTTGTTACAGCTGACTGATTATCCTTCATTATTTCTGTATGCATCTCGTTGATATTGTATAATCAAACGTTATCTCCTTTCTTACAATGTAAGTTATCTCATATCCTATGGAATTATAATATACATTTTAATGTATTACTGTATAATGTACTACTTTGTTCTTATTGCGTTTCGTTAAATGCTATTCTATTTTTAATTTTATCAGTTGTTAAATTTGTAGTGTACTATATAACACTTGTTTTTTTTGTTTTTTTAATGGAAAAGATAATAAGTATCATAAATAAAAATCTATCATTATCTAATGAATATTTACCATCTTAGTGTAACGGATGTTAAGGTTTCAATTTTAGACTGCTTACTGCTGGTCATTTATTTTGTTCTACCAAAACCGAAGGCAATTTAGCATAAGTTATCTGCTATGGTGGAACTCAAATACATATGTTTAGTTTAGTAGTGTGTATGCCTAATCCAATAAACTGTTTCGCTGAACATAACAAATAGATTTATAGAGGAAACATCTACGAGAACTGCACCAACATTAAATATAATTTACGAGTTTCTCATCTTTGTAAAACAACAGAAATGTGTGATAATGAAGGAGTGTGACATATAATTAATTATTTAGCTGAAGAAGAGGGTATATAATCCTCGTCCCAATTAAGAAACCCCTTTCATTATTCATGCCAGTTCATGGGGAGTGGGAGGTGGCCTGACTTAATGGAGGCTGGATTTTACGGAAGAATTATTTACCATGAAATCAGATGTTCCTCTAAGGCATCATTTTATGGAGTGATATTGGCTAATATACTAATATTAATTATAAGAATAAAACATGTGTTTATTATGGTGCACGTTTAGTTAATAATATAACAATATTAGATGGGATTTTTAGCCTTGAGTGAAAGAAAAAACAATATAATTAATGCATATTAAAAAAGGGAATTATAATACGCTATCATTTTTAATATCTTTAAACAGAAACTGAAATACTTTTGGTTATAATAAAATAATAAAGTAATTTAACCACATAATAATACTAATTAAAAGTATAACTAATAAGTTAATGCATTGGTTTATATAAATTTTGATTGCAGATAAGGAATATCAATTTCAATCCCTATGTCATGATTCCCATGCCCCTCTCAAAACATCTACATTCCGTTGCCCTCCTACTCTTTGTCTCTGCTAAGAAATAAGAGACCTACAAAGGAGATGTAAAAGCGGTCTGGAGACGCTTCAGACGTATGAGACTATAGGATTTCTATCAAGCGTTGTGGGCGCTCCGCGACTTGACACAAACAATTAGGCGAGTAAATCCAACTAGTTTTATGAAACTTTTTTTTTGTTTGTTTGCCACTTGCCTGGTCATTTCTGACATACGGGACATTATCTATAAGTTACTAAAATATTTCTAACCATGGTGCGGGGTGAAACCACCACAAATTAAAAGTCGACATACATAGACTGGATTCAAACCGGCACCGCTGCAGTAACGAAGCTGCTAACATAGACGAATTTGCTCCCTGGACTATAGACCGTTCACATTCGTGAAACCATCTCCTCTGCTCCTGATTCTACATAAAAATCGCAATTGCTTCGCAAATTCTTCCATAGCTAATCCTCTTCCCCATCGATTTTTTTCAGTTTCCCTTGATCTATTAAATTCTTACTTTTTATCTGCATTCTCCAATGATTCACTATACTTGTTAACGCCATATCCAATATATTAATTTGTAAATGGTATAAACGTAGTATTAGTTTTTTATTTAATTACATTTATTTTTATTTATATTATTTTAATTACGATTTGCTAATTTGAAAAGAAAAATTTGTATTTATATTTGTGTTATGAGTAAGTATTAGAAACAGTTGCTAAGAATTGTTAAACCGTAGCTATGACGTCGCCTAGCAACAGGTCGACCATGTTCGTTAGTTAGTTCCTGCTAATTACTTGATGATAGTTCCTAACCAGCCCTGAATGCGTTGAGTTGGTGTTATTTTTTGGAGATTTTGAGTGTCTTAGTCAATATTACAGTGAGGAACCAGACCTTTTCTGCGTTTCAGGCCTTTGACGGGAATATGAGTTGTTTATGTCAGATCGTATAATTCATTACAACAACCCTGTCTGCCCTCAATAAGTGCCAGTGTCGCCATTTTGGCTTTTGTACATTTTGACTGTTGATGGGCCAGTACAAACGTGGGCCCACCAACTTTGGACCAGTTTGAAAATTGCAGCGGTGTTTATAGTGACCTACACATTTTAACAGCTATCTTCCTTCGAACTATTGGAGTGTATCAACTTTTCTTTGGGACCTTCGACCAGTATTTGCTTTTTATTTCTATTGATTTTATAAATTTGTTTTCATAATTTATTTAGCTAATTATATTTTTGTCTAAAAGACCTATTTATTTTGTTTTATTCATTATTTTGTTCTAACTCTTTTGTTTATGTTTTCTATTTATAGTCATATAAATGTTTATATTCCGAGCCAGTTATTTTGTTGTTGTTATTTTATGGTTTTCCAACAAAAAGATGGTCAATTTGAGGTGGCTATAACAATACTCTTCGTCCAATCATTGCTTAGCTACAACATTTAGTTGTGATAACTTTTATTTCTCCATCATCTCTCCTTCTGTCTTATTTTCTACATACTGAAATCTCGACGAATTCCTTAGGTTTTGATGGGATACTCATGGGATTGATAAAATTATCCCTACATGAAATCATCCTAGCTGTTTTTTTTCCCATTTATAAGTTGAATTCCAATGACTGATTGAGCACATAAAGAGTTTTAATGATAATTATTGTTGTTCTATGAAAGGAACCTGTTGCAGAACAGGGAACCAGATGAAAGACTGTCAATTTGGGATAAATTGTTGTTCTGAGAGCTTTCATGCAATTATCACAACCCCGACATATTGAACGTCTTCACAGCAGACGCTAATGGGTTACACTGAGCGAGGTGATATAATGTCTATTCCCGGAAGGGAAGAAATTCCTTTCTAATGTTAGGAGCGTTTATTTACTAAAATAAACCTCTGTTCATTTAAAATTTTAAATTCATTGAATTTGAATATTTGCAATGATAGAATTATATATATCCACTATAAGGATGTATAGCTGAAAAAAATATAGTAGGTTGATCAGTTCTGAAAACTAATCTCTTTTGACTAAAACCAATATGAGTTATGAATAACGAATGGCGAATATTCAGTCAATTTTTACTGACTTAGCTCGGTTGACGAATAATAAAATACGGCATATCAAAATATTTACAAATCACATCTCTGAATGATACAAAATATATAATTATATATATTTTCTTATGCAACATTACATAATGGACATTTATATTTATCATGTATTCATATTCCTATTTTTGTATTATTTATTGGTTTTGTTTGAGATATTAAAATTGATAGAAGGGTGAGAAAAAAAAACCAAATGGGTCTTGTGGTAGTTATGGTTAGCGGTGTGAAATTGGGTGCCCCCCTCCTCCCCTGCAGGTTATCCGTGCTCTCGAAAGCAATTATAGTTTGTTGGAAGACCATATCGCGTGGCTAAAGATCTTCATAGTCTATAGTGCTAACCGAAAAAAAAATATCTATACACGCATTTTTATATATTACGAATATGTGTTTGTTTTATATACTAGTGATCTGATTATGTTTATCAAATTTCTTGTATAATCAAAACCGGATGTACTTGATGAAATCGGCTGTTTTAACTCCAACTTCTCTGTTTTAGCTCTTTCTCAGCAATGCCGAGCTCTGTTTAACGTGTTTGTTGGTGCTCTTTCATCCAAGTGGGTCACAGTGTTGATGTCGAAGACTGTTCGTAAATGTTACTAAACATTTCGTTTTCGTTCTCTTGTTTTACCAATTTTTTTCCAATATCATATGTCCCTTTTCCCTTTTTTTAAAATAAAAATTTACGTATCGCTGATATAAAACTAGATTCTATTTTCCTTTTATGAGTTTTAATATTAGTCAAACATTAACTCGGCAATATCAGATGATATTAGGCCAATCTATAGTCAACAACAGGCTCTGTAAATTTCTTTTTATATCTACCTCATTATATAAAAACCAATCTTTACATTACTCTATTTAATAAATTAATTCAACTGACTAAACTTATTTGATCGATGTCGATAAAATATTTATATTCGTTTCTAATAATATAGTTGAATATTGTAATGAATTATTTTTACCAATGTTCTGCAATTTCACAATTGGTCAAAATTATCTACTTTATTATGTTGAAAAAAAAAAATACAATTATGGTACCGTGCGCTTACCAATTATTTGGATGAACAAATTATCCAACTTACAAATATATTTTTCGATCTAAATTCTTCATAGCTTTTCGGCAGAAACGAAACCCAACACTTCTTCTGGCAGAAAGAATCACGCTGGCTATCTCTACACTTAAAACAATTCCGGTAATGAAGCCTGAAATTCAGAACCTACCTTGGACTCTAAAACAAACTGTAACAATGCTAAATCTGTCCCTTATACACAAAAATAAGAACACATCTGTCAAGTATAAAGTACGGTTGTCGCGGCTTCTAGAAAATATTCCGGATTATTTTTTAATATATAGTGATGGTTACAGTTTAGTATATACTGATGGTCACAGTTTAATATATAGTGATGGTTACAGTTTAATATATAGTGATGGTTACAGTTTAATATATACTGATGGTTACAAATCCGGAAGCTCAACCGCCTCATATTTCGTTACTCGCGATTCAACCCACAAATTTAAATTACATAAGTTATGCTCAATATACACCGCCAAACTCCACGCGATAGCATCATCCCTCCATTTTGCCTTTCAATAACTCAGAAGACAATTGTAATAATCTCAGATTCGTTGAGCTCTTTAAAAAGTTTGAGAAACATGTACCCCGAACATCCACTCATCATAAGAATACAATCTTTTCTTCTAAAACTATCACAACAAGGTAAGTCCATAATTTTCATATGGGCTCCAAGCCACATTGGCATTGTTGGTAACGAGCTCGCAGACAAAGCTGCCAAAGAGGCACTCACGCTCCCTGGCCGAAGCACCGCCGTTCTCACCCCATCAGAACTCTGTATACCCCTTCAATTACAAATATTGGAAAGATGGCGGGCAAGTGGGATGAAAGTTTTCCCAGTAAATTAAAAGGAATCAAAAGATCAGTAAAACCGTGGTCGATACCCTACCGCAACAGCCACAGGGAGGAAGTTGGTCTAACCCGCTTGAGAAAAGGTCATACTCTCCTCACGCACTCTCACCTGATCAGAAAACTGCCACCTCCACCGTGCAAATATTGTCTGTCCATTCTCACGATTAAACATATTTTTGAAAAATTTACTCACTATTTGCCAACAATAAACAGGGTAGGACTGACCCCAAATTTATCAGCTCTCACAGATGAGGAAGCTAAAGTTACATTAGTGTTTACATTTTTAAAAGCATATCGCCTTCTTTCTAAATTATAACTCCTCTTTGATTTTAATTTTTAATTTATTCATTATTAATTTTTAGCATGCCATAGGCGTTGATGACTAGAGGGTTTTACGCCTTTAAGCAAAAATAAACAACAACAATTACGGTTTTAGTTTTCTTAATTATATCAACCTTTACCCTTCTTTAAGTAGATGACACATAAACCATTTCATTCTTTTACCTTTCTGTAATGGACATCGTTTGGAGGTCATAAAACAACAAGTCAAGTGGAAACGTTTTCGTTGCGACAGTTTTCTCGGTTTTAAAGATAGAATATAAGTAATGCTAATGAGTATTTTCCACATTAATAATATTCCAGAATAGCTACTGTCTACTTCTCGTTTGTCGAAAGAGATTTGGCGTTAGGGTTAAAAAGTGGTAATCAACTGAGAATTTTTTTATCATCTGAGATAGGTATATATAAAATAGACCCTAAGTAATTATAGTTTTTTTCATTAAAAAAAAAACAACAATGTACAAACATGGTTATATAATTGGTATTCGATAAGTCGGCTGAAATTTTATTGATAGCTAAAAAACTATAATTACTTTTTAGTTGTAAATTAATTATAGATGAATAGAGTCCAAAAACAAATAGTCCCAAATTATTACTAATTTATTCGGGTAATGTTTAAATTGAATAATAAATAATAAATATTTAAGTTTACATCTTATATTGATGAATTATGCTTAAAAACATATTGTTTGCCTGCAAATAAACAACTAAATGCATAAACAAAGAAGTATATATATATAATTAAAAATTAGCACATAGCTGTGTTGATATTAAGAGATTTTATACAGAACTATGATGGACTTATTCAGCTATTCAGCTAAAACTCTCCCTGTATATTAAAAGCTACATGAACAAATTTATATTAAATTTACGAATAATAATTATATTCAAGGATTGATTCCTTAGATAACGTAATAAAATGTTTCCATAACAGTTGTCCGATCCAAGCTGTGTCGAAGACACCAAACTACATCACGTTATCTGCTTGTTTACTAGAATGATGTGAAAATTAGCAAACATAGATTTACTTGCTAAGAGTGTCTGCACATTTAGAAAGATCTCTAACAATTATTTTTAACAACTTTCAGATGAGATTTTTATTTGGTTCAAATTATTTCTTATATTTCTAGAATTTTTCATTTACCATGTAATCGTATACTCATCAATTCTAGAAGGATGTCTTCTAGATCCGAATAGATATAGTTTCAAAACAATAGGAATATTTTGTTGTTATTAATTTCAGTGTCAGTTTTTTTCGAAAGACCAGTATTATTTTATCTGAATAATTGATTTTTTTTTTTGGATAAAACTTCATGACCATAATGACCAGTTTAAGGTGGGAAGAAAGCAAAGTTTTAATAAAATTACAGTATTATCTACATAAAAATTTTAAAATTAGTGTTTAAAAAACTGGAGAATTACCTATGTTTTTCATGAGAATTATAATGTTTTAAAATTGAACTGTTAAATGTTTAAAAAAATAAAATAAACCATGTTATTCGTCTCCGCTTCGTTCCCTTCTATTATTTTAAAAACTTTTCTTAGGACTAATTTTTAGCGAAAAAAATAGGGTTCTGATCACAAAATTTGACGAAGCGATTTTTCAGTCAAAAAATATTCTAGCTGATGTTAGCAATGAATTATTCCCTAATACTTAAAGATTCCCTGAAATATTTGAAGAAATATTAGAACAGTTTTAGAGGGAGCTTTATATGAATATTAGTAAATAGATTATGATTAATATGACTATAATGATACTTCATCTATTGAAGATTTATAAATAGAATAAATAAGTGAAAATTTTGAAAATTTATCTTAATGGAGTTATTTTTTTCTTGAACCTATAATATTAGATAGAATGACTAAATATTTTATATTTCACGCCTGAACTTATAATTGAGGAAAAAATTTAGTCCATTGTTCGAACCTTTCACTATCTCATGTTAAGAATTTACGCTTAAATATTTGACCGGTTTTTCAAGTTAGATGTATTATTTATTATTTACAGTATTTTATAAAAAATAAAAATAAGTTTAGACATTTAAACTAGTGTTGATTAGTCAACACATTTTTATTTCGCCACTAATAATTGTTTAATTTTCAATTATTGACGATTTTTCCTTCTTTGCAATCCATGGTAGACAGCGGAAGGTAATCGAGCGAAAGAATCTTAGGCGGTAACAATTGACACATTTTTTCCCCCTAAATCATATTCTATCAACTTGTATTTAGGTAGATTTTATAAATAAACGACTCTGTTAATTTAATGGAATTTAAAAAAAAAATGAGTCGGTAGCTTGTAAAAGGTATATCATTGTTCGTGAACTATATTCTTAGTAATCATCATATGAATGTTTTTAATTGATGTAAAAATGTGTGAAAGAAGCTCTCATATATTGTGTTACTGATATTTTAAAATGCATGTCATAGGCAAAGAATATCACCTGTTTTTTGGTTAACAGTCGGTTTTAGAACGTTAAAAGTCGAAGGCCTTTTTCCGTAGTACACTCAAAATGAATACAATAAATTTCCAATCGTTATAAATTAAGAAAAATCGTCTGTGAAGTACATGTATTAATTGTATAGTTTCCTCACTATTACAATCTATTTTTTTTATTTTATCACCTTATTTTCTTTTTAAAAGTTTCTTTTTATTGAAATAATACTTTTTTTGCATAGTTCTATAGCGTAATTAAGTATATTTTAATGATATATCGTTCGAAAACAAAATCTATAGTTTTATTCGAAATTCATGTGAAATAGGGAAAATACATTTGTAGCACGCCTAAGCAAAATTTTAAGATAGAATTCGCTAAAATTTGTACCACATCAACACTAATCCCCAACTTTCCTCTAAAGGTTTTAACCGGACGAGCCAATTTCGAAATACAGTTATGTCGAGGAAATAAATTTGTTGTACACGTGTAAACTAAAAAATACCAAGAAAAAAAAAAGAAGAAAAATAGCTGAATAAATAAATAATCTTTAGCTGTTTTTCGTTTTCTTTGTTGTGGGAGGTATGCAGGTGAATCGTATTGTTTTTGAACATTGCAACTTTTTCTCTATCATCGAATCGTAACTCCTAGCTGATAAAATTTGAAATCTATATAAAGTATGATGCAATTTTCAATTGTATATTTTAAAAAAAACTACTTAATTGAATCTGGTAAAAGGGGGGGGAATAAAATCACCTACTTAATAAATATCTAACGTTTATTAATTCGATTTTTTTTTATTAATGTTCTATAAAACCCCAAGACCTATGCTTGTTTTCTAAATTTAATATAATTTTGAAATTAAGTAAATTAAAATAAGAAAAATATATCAAAACAGAATATTTATTCAATATAAATCTAAAGAAAAATAAATTCAAATATTTTTTTTTATTGATTTAAAATTATTTATATTTCAAGCAAAAATAGTATTCTATTGAAATGATGTTGGAAATTTAAATACAATCAGACAATAATGAAATCAGCGGATACCTAGATTAACCCTAGGTAGTTATTAGACTTAGTCTATTAATTAGGAGTTAATCCACTGTGACGGTATTTTTAGAGCAGTTAAAGGTTGGTTGAAGTATTAAAACAATTTTATATTGCTTTTTCTTAAATCATGGACTCTTATTTTGATCTCAATTCATTAGTATTTTAAGAATTTAAATACATTTATTTGAATAGAAGATATTTTTTTATCTTTACGAGTAGTTGAAAACGTGACCAAAATCATCTCTGAAATGGAATCACACAGAAGTAGAATGAAGTAAAAAGTATGAGCAGTTATTTGATGTCTGTTGTGCCCAGTGTTTGTAATGCCATGACCCGAATACAGATATCATGTTTTGGTAGTGTTCCGAGCACCGAAAAGATATTTTTCGTTCTGTTAAGATCGGTAGCAATTTTATTAGTTACAAAGCCAGAATCATATAATGCATATTGAACGATATTTTAATGAAAAATAAATATATAACTCGCTCCAATAAAAAAAAATATCTAATTAATTATTAATTGCTTTTCCGTTCCAATTCCCCTGTGAACTGTTATCCAGTTTGCCTCTTCCCCCGTGAGCAGTTAACAAGGCGTGAAGGGCCAAGAGGAAGCCCTTTGTAGAATCCAGTTCCCGTAAAAAAATCTTTTAAGTTAATTAATCAAATCCGAAGCTGAGTACCCTAAGAAAAAAAATTCTTCGTTCCTAAATGAGAAAGTCTGATCCTGGTTCCATTTTAATTGTAGTCAAACAATAGAAAAATTAATCGAACATAGCTTTGCAAGATTCTTCCTACAAAGGGTGCGGATTACAAACCACTTGGCGAGGCTAACGAGAATATATAGATGAAAAATGTAACCGTGTTACGGGATTTGGTGAGGACAAGGCTTTGCTGATATGAGCTTTTGTACCAGACTTTAATTAACTTTTGGCTACTCTGCCCACCCCCCCCTCCAAACTACGGTTGGTTAATGGACTTTGTGTCTGTTGTCTGTGCAAGACACAACGGAGGATCAAATGTTATTTGATGGGTTATGATTAATAAAACATGTTTCTTAATGAAACCAGCTACATATTTTAGGTTGTTTTCTGATAACAGTTTAATTAGTTTTATTTATAAATTATTTTAAAAATTGGAATAAATTGCTTGGTTTATTACTAAGTTGCATATTTTAGGTTGTTTTCTGATAACAGTTTAATTAGTTTTAATTATAAATTATTTTAAAAAGTTGAATTAATTGCTTGGTTTATTACTAAGTTGCATATTTTTGGTTGTTTTCTGACAACAATTTAATTAGTTTTATTTATAAATTATTTTAAAAAGTTGAATTAATTGCTTGGTTTATTACTAAGTTGCATGCATACCAAACGGTAATATTTTTTCTCTGATCTGTTCCCTAAGCTATGTATTCATAAAATTTTAGAAGTATGAAAGATTTAAACATATCATTCCCTCCTCTTACTTCCAAAAAAAACAACTGAAATAACTTGAAAATACTAAATTTTTCAAGAGTAGTAAAAGAAAAATAAATAATTAAAAGAAGGAATTAATAGTTTCCTCGTTAACTAAGAATTACATCAAGTTATGTCTATATTATATACAAAAATTTGTTTTAGCATACTTATGATGTAATATTGGCTTATATAAAGATAACAATTCACTTCAGACATATAATAAGAGTTCTAGGAATGAAAATACTAACAAAATATTCAAATCTTTATTTATTTTACATCACAAATAATGTTTCATTCTTCCATATTTTAGGAAAATAATAATAAAGAAATACACATAAATCACATTTTTTTATAGTCCAGTATCACAATATTTTTAGATATTATGGGAGCAATGAACTGACTAAACGCATTCAGTCTTCCTGTAAGCAAGACTTGTCTTAAAACACTCGAATCATAAAAAAAAAAACTCAAGGTCCTACTTAAAAGAAAGTATTAAATTTATAATGCTATAATTCTAAACTTATAAAATTCCTCAGTCTTTGAAACAGAACAATTGAGTTCTCCAAATGCTGGTAAAAGGTTACTAATTACTGAATTGTATTGTATATTAACAAAAGTTAATCAGACTTCATTTTAACAAATTGGAACTTTGTTCAAGTTTGGCTAAATCGAATTATAATGAAACAGCTGTCAGTCGGTAAATAATTTTTTTATTTTATAAACATTTTTAAATCATATTCAGGGGTTTTTGATTACGCTAAAAACGAATCTGTCTTGCCTTTTCAGAATTTTTTTTATTACACAATGTGGTGATGAAATGTCCACAATTATTAACCACGAATTGCCACATTATATTAGAATTTCTAAAGCCAAGGTGTATAGTGGCAAGATTTATGTATATAGGCCTCTGCAGATTGAGATGTCAATAATAAAATGCGAGAGGAGCCAAAATGATCCCGCATACAGTAAACAATAGATCAGTAAGAAAAGTTGAATGGAAATTGATGGTCTGGTGTTGAAAGGATAAGCAGTGAAGCGAAATCTTTTCCTGGCGGTGAAAATATATGGATTTGCGGAGGGGTGCTTTCCAGTTGATTCCCGTCAACTGTGGATTTCAGTTGACTACAGGTGATTTATAATATTCCTACAAAAAGATATAATTTAAAAAGTATGAAAAGAAAAATAATTATATTTATTTTGAGGGAACAGCTTTAGTGCGTTTGGTGGGCGGTATCCACTGAACGTTATTAAACAATTTGAGCTTTAAGTACTAAAAAATCTATGTTTTCGTGGATTTTTATTGAACACTTTATATTATTTGAATAGAATGATTGAGTGTTTGTTTCATCTTACCTATCCTCAATAATATATTATCATAACTGAAATATTTAATACTTGCTTGTTTTGATTTTGAAATATTTTTAGCAAAAAAATAAATTTGTCTATTTATGATTATTTATCAAATTAGTGATAATATATACCTTTTATAACCACTCAAACCAATTAGGATCTAAAACTGCACCTTCACCATCATAATGTAACAGAGAACATGAATATCTAATAAAAATAGAAGACTTTTTCGGAAGATCGAACAGTTAGTATCTTTAAACAGGAATTTATTTGTTTAAGGTTAAGGGATGTTTTCGCTCTCTGGCCTTTTCATGCCTGAGATGTCAAAAGATCAAAGCATTTATTTATCCACTTTATCTTATAGGTTTCTTTCGGTATCTAGATAATTTAAAAATAAAAGAGAGAGAGAAAGAAGTCTTTGAATATAATGACTATATAGACTTTTATTAATCTAACATTAGTTTTTAATAATTTATGAAAACCGAAAATCAATATTCTATTGCTTTGGAAGATTTTAAAGTCTCGAATCTCTCACCAGCATGAATTACTTGATTAGCAATTATCTAACCCAATTGATTAAAAATAGTAATTATTATATCAAATAATGACCAGCTAATTAAGGTTAATTAATTGTCAATTAAAGCATATTTAAGACTAAAAAAATAAAATCATGTTAACTTTCTTACTATAGCAGTCAGCGCCACCGGTGGATTAAAATAAGTATTTTTAAAACGAATATTTACAATCTATTACTGTCGAAAAATCTGTGTGATATGGATCTAAAGTATGCTGCTACAAATTGCAAGAAAAATAAAAAAAATTAAAAAGCTTTTAAAGGCTCACGTCCATCAAAATTTCATATAGAATTCTGCATCATTTTTTTTTTTTTACTTAATAGGTCTATTTGCAGGAATGCTATCCGTTAACCTTAAAATTAAAGAAAATATTTCAGTTTCGGAAACAAAAAAAAAAAACTACATACAAACTACGCAGAATTAACCAAGTGGAACTACAAACACTAACTATTTGGATTTGGAAAATTATGCAGCACGATTCAACGTAGAAACACATTTATGTTCCTGAACATTGTGTTAGTACAGCATCACATACACACCATATACAATTAAGTGTTCCAATAATCAAGCCAGTGAATGTATTAAAAACAGTGGAATCTCTATTCCAAAATCTGAATCAGGACCCACTAGAAATTCGACAAACATATGCGACTCTCTAAGGAAATCAGACTTGAAAATTATACTAGACAATTAGGGTTTCGAGAAAACAGTCAGGATATAATGTAAATACATGTTTAACTGTTTGGAGTGACGTATTATCTCAGTCGGCGTGAGATGTCCTACTGCTAGCGTAAAGTAAATTGTTCTTTGTCTGTTACTTTTACAGTATAAGACAGGTGATGATGTTTTTAATTCTTATTTTAGGATTGATGGGTTAACCTTGGTTGGTGAACCTAATATAAGTTGCTATATCGCCACGGGTATCTATTTTGATCATATTGGTAAGAAACATTGTTATCCATCATTTACTAAGAGAAAATATTTAACCTCTGACATGATCTGACTCAGTAGTTATACCATTAAACTATAAATGTCGCTCAAAATATGTGACCCTTAAGGCCACTATTGACTGCTTTTGAGATCATCAATCTTCTGCATGGTGATGAATGGTACCACAGAATAATGACAATAGCCCATCTTCACATCGAGAGGATGCTTCTTTTTATCTCCATTTTTTGCAACTTCATAAAGAATATAATATTAAAATTAGAACCAACTGATCTTAGCGAGCAATAAATATTTTTTGTAATTTCTACGCCCTTTTACACCATTTATCTGGGTTATTTTGTAAGTTAGTTTGTAAAAGCATGGTATAGGTCCTGATTTGCGAATCTCACGAATGCCGAGTGAAATTCTTTTGTCCAAACAAGACATTAATACTCATTTAATTTTTTCAAAGTCAATCGACTATAGAAACTTCAACAGCCACTGAACTTACAAATCTTCAAAATATACTTACAAATCTTAATAAACGCACTTACTAATCAAATTACTGGGAAATTTCGAAGTCGAAGTACATGTCGATTCTCTTATGCCCATTTCTTACGAAAACCTGAAAATACAATGTTATATAATGGCTGAATAAAGAGAAATAAAATGAATTATGCAATAAATCAACTGGTATCCATTTTATCTGACTGAGCCTGATAGCGACTGATAATTTTAGATGCCTAATATTAATGTTATCTCTAAAAATAGTCCCGCTTATTACAAACATGTCTATACGTAGTTAATGCGGCTATTAATAGATTTATCAAACCAGCTTTTCTTACTTGCTTTGTGTTTATGATTACAATCACATCACATTAAACAGGGTTTTATAATATTCTTTTTTATTTTTCAACAACTCCCCAGTGTTGTTAAAGAATTCTTGTAGTCCTATGTTAAAAAAAAAAAAAAAAATCATTTAGGTGCTAAAGTTTCGGTTATTAAAAAAAAGCTTATTTTAGGGGAATACGGAGTATTTATGGGAGAAAATTCTAACAATACGCATTATAGCTTTTCTCTCTTCAAGTGGGATTTTGGAGCTTGTCCTCATAGCGTTATTCTTTTTCCGTTTTTATTGGAAATAATTGGATCTTTTGACTCCTTAGTCGATCATATTTTTTGTTTTTCTCGATTTATGGTTTGATATAGAATGTGTTATATGTGATATTAAATACTATCGGAATCACTATATTGGAGAATATACAAATTTCAACTACGTGTTAGTTAAATTCAGTCTAAATTTAGTGATAGTGAAATTTTGAATTGTATTATAAATTTAACCCCCCGTCTTGTGTCAAATGGCACTGGTTTTCCACATGATATTAAAATTTCGTGAGTACATTTTGTATACTTGTTTCTAAAAAATTTAGGACCTTGACACTTTGAACGCAGATAAAACTATTCCGTAACATTGACACAGCATTAACCAGGGTTTGACTAATTGCATTGGTGGGTAGCTAATTTTACAAGGTATCGCTATGTTGCAGCTCCGTGAGATATAGGTGTTGCATGTAGTCTGCCGCTCACAGACACTTACATATATTTATTTTAGAGTATCATAACCAACCACATCCAAGAGGTTTGCAATTAAACATTTCTATTTTTTTTTTACTCCTATATATGGGGTAAGATTAGGCCATTCATTTTTTCTTTTCTTTCACTTGTGACACATTCACAATCCTCTTGAAGGAAGAACACTTCCAGTTAATATTTACTATAAAATTATTTATACACACGTTGAATTTAATCTGATGCTTTAAAGCCAATAGCAGATATCTATTTTATATATTTTTCGATCTAATGTTTATTTTTTTAAATCAAATGATGCCTGCATTCATCTACATTGTTTGGTAAAATCCAATTTCTGGTTCATTCAATGTACATCGTGCCATTCTGAAATACACATACCATATCTGAAATTACAAAATAAAGAAAACAGTGGTAAACAACTATTCCATGTCATTAACCTTGTTTTTTGAGGAAGGTTCTGCAAATTAACTTTCAGAACGTAGTTTTTAGTGTTTGATACAAATAGTTGAAAAATCTTTTTGTAAAAATGCCGAAATTCTCACAATTGTATCAGATGAGCATAATTAATTTGTATATCGATTAATTGTTTCAATGAATAACCACCTATGTGTACTCATTAATAGGAGCAGTGATTTTTTGAATTGTTATTCTCAAACGAATTGGCATAATCTTATCTCAGGTTCAATACATTGGTATGAATTTTTTGTTGGTTTGTTGTTACTCAGAAACTTATTTTTTAAGATATTTTATTTCTTTAAAGTATACACATATGAAAAAATTTTATTAACTCACATTACTAGGGACATAGTGAAGTAGATTTTTAAACAATTCCATCAGTGGGTCGATTCTATCTACACTAATTTTATTCAGGGTGCTTTGAGCTTTATATATCCAGTGTTAATTCAGTTTTAACTATTTAATTTTTTTCTGATTCCTAACCTTACCTAGGAGCTTGTTTTTATATTAAAACAATATGTCTGTACAACTTTTATTTTTACTACTTGTACTAACAAAATAACTAAGTATTTTAGTTACATCAGCTATACTTCGTGATATTTTTAGCTTACATAATATTATAAAGTTATTTGTAATTTTAGTTTATTAATTTATAGAATAGCTAAGTATATAAAAATTAACTATGTATTACTGATCATATAGAAATACCTTCTTCCCTTTACTTTTCATTTATTTGTAATGTATAATGGGTGATTTAAAATTATATAATTTTTTTTAATCAGTTAAACCATTTATATCATATTACCATGCAAGGATTATACCAATTATTCTCCTTATTGTATTTACGTGCTTGTATAGACTGTTAAAGGGTATTTGTGGAATGTTAATTTTGCGAAGTCTACATTGGCGGTTCAAGCCTAAATTGAGTTTGGTGACAACATTCCTATTTTAAGGCGTTAGAAATAACTTGAATTCTCAAGAGAGCTCATGATATTTTTATTTAAAAAAATTTTTTTCCTTACCTGTTTTCTAGATTAATTATTGATTTTAACGATTTAGTATTAAAAATTTTCAGCAGACAATTTCCATTTAAAACATCTTTATAAAATACAAATATTTTTAGAAAAATAATATTTTCTAAGATCAAATTTCATTTGTAGAATTAAAGTTATAAAGCAATTAAGAAAAAAATAAATAAAAATATATATATATAT
>NW_027110898.1:300268-308983 GCF_000696795.3 Halyomorpha halys
GTTTCGACATAGGCAGGTCCTATCCTTTCCAACACAATTCCGGGCTATGTGTCCGTACTCCCAGCAACGGAAACACTTTAGAACTTTGAGTCTTTCTCGTATTCGGCTTACAACCAGTCCTACTCGGACCTTTCCATGAGTTCTAGCAGAACTGGAAGTGAAATAACCGCCGTTTGCGTACCGCCATAGGCTTTCCGGATGGTCAAACACAGCATGTGTGTGTGTGTGTATATTTCAAATTTCAACGTGAAGTAGACTGTAAAGCCTCTTGAAAAACGTTTGGTTCGTTTTTATCTGAATATTATGGAAACTAAAAAGTAACAACAGTAGAAAAATATAGATTTTTTTTTTTAATGCGATGGATGTTTTTATACGATTGTTTTTTTCCGATATATCGATAAAATTTGACTATTGAAAACCGATATTATAACTAAATGAAATAAATAATTATAATAACGAGTTTATAATTCATTAATTGATTTCCAAGATCTGAATATCGATATTTTGCTCCCGAAACCACTATCTACACATTTTCAAGGGAATTACCTGAATATAATCCCATATAATAATTATGTCCCAATTTACAAAAAAAATCATGAAAATATTGTATAGATGTGCAAATTAGCAAATCTTAGAAGTTTAAAACCTTATTATAATCATATTCACTACAACTGTAATTTTATAATTTTTAACAACATAAAATAATTTATTGATAATAATTCAATAATAATGAAAATAAAACTAAAAAAAAAGTTGAATGCAGACAGAAAATGTCCTAAACTTAATTAATAAAGATTCCGAGAATGTTGAGTATAATAATATCAACAAAAATGTTATTTCTCTAAAAGCAAATAACATACATATTAAATTTTTACAACTTATAATTAGTAATATCTATTCCAATATTGATATGAGTGTAGATTCCAATATCAGTATTAGTGTAGACAATATTGATACTGTTTTACTATTGGTGCGATACCTACCGATATTTCTTTTGATATTGATATTCCAGTGCGAGTAAATGAAGGCTTAATTCAATGAAATTGAGTGGATATGAAACCAAGAGGTTCAATAGGAACTTTTAGCAGAATGGAAGCATAGAAGGGGAGAGAAACATGAAATATCTACATAATATCTTCCTGCTAGATAGATATCAGAAATAGAGTAGGCGAACAAAGAGTCGAAATGATGTTTATTCTGTGTAAATTTTCCCCCCTTCACCTCCATGATATGAAGAGGTCCCATCCAAGATTTTGCTCCGGGCCTCAGTACTTGCTACACCACTGTACATGAGCTAATTTTGTGCTTCATTGTTGTCAAAATGCAAAATTATGAACAATTACCGACAATTTCGTCAAAATTAAGGCTTAAATTCAGTTTAGACATTTTTATAATCCACATAAAGCTTTTAATCACAAAGTTATCCTTTGTATCACTTCGCTTCTCTCCCCTCTTCAATTATTTGATGTTTAATGGACAGTTAAAAAATTATTGACTTTATATTCCTTCCAAATTTAGCAAAATTGCCTGTAGATTTATGTCTTTTAAGAGCCTATCTCAAAAACGAAAAGACGTACGAAACAGAAATTTCATATTTAAAGCTGGTATATTCCTAAGATGTTTCAGCAAAACATTGTACCACTTTGTTCAGCAAGTAGAATCTATTTTTCTCAAAACTCCTGTAATAATTTTGATTACGCATGTGTCGTATCAAACGTATTTTTCTTGCCACAGCTATACTTAAAACAGCTCATCATGTAGGTTTTTTTTTCGCTCAAACACAAATCAAAAAGATAATTTCATGAAAAAAAATTTTCATAATATATTGAAGGTTATGAAAAAAAAATAAATAGACAGAATCTATAATGACTTATGTACTTGGGGATCGTTTTTAATTCAATGTGAAATCTTTCGAAACTAGAAATTGTATTTGTATCCAAACTAAGTCTATTAAAGTTTATGCGCCTCTTT
The DNA here is from genome assembly GCF_000696795.3 of Halyomorpha halys. NCBI lineage: Eukaryota > Metazoa > Arthropoda > Insecta > Hemiptera > Pentatomidae > Halyomorpha > Halyomorpha halys. The sequence continues at coordinate 302,240 of NW_027110898.1, forward strand.
AAGATAAAAACCCAGATTTCCAGAGGTTTTCTTAATCCGCAGAAGTGTCTCTGAAATATTTCTAACAATTACCCAAACCACGGACTCACTTCTGTGCCTTAATAATACAATGTTGGCCCCTAGGCCGAAAATGGATCTGATTTCCCCTTTGTTTGCTCCTTAGATGTCAAGATGGCTCTCAAATCCAGACTACGTCATTGCAGTAGCCTGGTATTATGCAATGGATTACTGTGTGCCCTCCAATGATGAAGTGTTTGTATTAATTAGCACGATTGGATTGGACGATGTTTATACGCTGATTGAATTCAGTTTTGAATCAAAATCTCTCTAAGACTATGTAGACTAAGGCTATCAGTAATTGTTCAAAATATATTATTAAAAGTTGCGGAACAATAATAATATTTTTCGTACATTTGCTAAGAAAACATCATAATAATGACAATTAAAGATTTACACTATACATATATATTTTTAGCTTCTCCACTGTTATTCGTGTAAAAATATTTTTGTAAATAAAAAAAAAAGTTTTCACTTTTTTTTTTTTTACTTTTTTGCTAATTTGCTTCATTTACTTAAGCAAATTGAAGAGATAAAATCAAACAATTTTTTTTTATTTGGGAAAATGGTTTCCCATGATTTGTTGATTGGTTTGATGATTTTCTTTTCTACCAAAGGAAAAAAAAATCTTGAAAAAATTGTCAAGTATGGATTTGTACTACATATTTGCATACACTTTGGTTTAGAGTCTAGGTCCGACCTCGATAGTTATATATTATTCTTTTTAGGAAAATTTATGTTAATGAAAAACTGGCAGATATATGTTTCCTTGGTAAAATTGCTATCGGATACTTACAGCTTGTTGAAATTATGTTGTTTTATAAACTGACTGAAGGAGTCATTGAACGATACCGCTCTGATTAAGTTAAGATTATTTGGCTATTTTGCTTTGCTTTCAATAGAAATTTAGATTGTGTCTTCAGGAATAGATAAGGTATACTAATTATCAGGTATTTCTCATAAGAATTCAAAATTAATAGATTTTAGACATAAGCTATGTGCAACGGCTTGGCCCTCCACTCAAATCCTAAGCGTCTGCTGCTAGCGCCTTTGCTCAGCCTTCACTTAATTTAGTAGTTAATTTACGTAAATATTTGATATATTATCCAAAATAAAATGAATGAATGAGACATTTATAAAAGTATTAAAAACCTGTAAAACGTTTTTATCGTAAAACATATACTTCAGCGAAACACAAAGTTTTGTATCATGCTAATAATCTATCGATTAATTAAGATAAATGTGAACGATAATGATCGTTGTCTCGGCTTCATAATTAGATTTTAAACGTTATTTGCAAGCTGAGCTGTCTTAGCTACTGAAGCCATTATAGGTGGATTACAAACTTATGATGTTCAATCAGTATCCAATGATGTCGATTAATAGTTGAAGCCACCGGCCTTGATCTCTACTATTTGTACACAACGCTTTAACGATACAAATTGCTCTCGAACTTCAAGAGGTTAGTTACTGAGGATAATTTTAGGATGTGTAAACTTATTGCATAGAGACTTAATAACAAAACAATAATGTTTTAATGTTTATTTCATTTCAATAATAAAGATCATTTATTTTTACTGCACCTATTATATTAATAAATAATTAGCATTAAACATTTTCAAATAACGCTCCATGTAAAGAAATTAATTCTTTGCATTAGACTGTTGGCTAAATTTGTTAATTATCGAATAGCTCTTCATGATTTTCTGAGCTTGATCTCACACTCAAGCTATTTTTTTTCTTATAATGTTCTCAGACATGTGGGAATCACCATTGTTTCTATTAGGTAATTGTGGATTCATGTAATTTTTCGTGAAATCGTTTGTCACATGGCTGTCGTTAGTCATTCCAGACCTAGTTACCCGATAAATATTACATTTGATACACAACTCATCAGATTTAAATGAAACGTGGTACAAGTAAGGGATTACGATATGGGATTATAAAAAAAATAAAATTCTAGTTTTTGGCAAAATTACTCATTTTAAGGTCCCCTGAGGCCAATAATCAGGTCACGCAAAATGGTATGTGTGTAGTCAACCTAGCTCGAAAAAGAAAAGTTCTAATATACTGAAATTACATATTTAAGGTGGGCATATACCAGGGACGTGACAGCAACTTTGTCGATAAAATCGGCTGGCCGGATGTACCATTTTATAGAATCGATTTTCTGATTTCAATAATTCTTTGGAAACCTTCCTGGAATGATGAGTTGATTTTTTTTTTAATGGTTTAACGATTTTTTTATACTAAAGAGGTATTACGGCTTATAATTCATTGTTAAAAACACACAATAAAAATTATATTGTCATCTTTTTAATATATTAAAGCATATTAATTTCCAGTTTAAATATTCTTCCAACTTTAACCAATCATTCTAACATTTCGAAAGAATCCTTTATGTTAGAAAAAAAATTATATAAATAGACATCTTACAAAGCGATGGTTTTGACTAGACGTCTCTATATTGACGCATTATTTATTTTTTTAATTATAATAATAATGATTTTTTAAATTAAAAATTATCGTAGCTTAAGTGAAGATATTTTGTGTAACGTAAGTACATCCATCAACGTTTGAATATTTAAATTATTCTTCTACCTTAGGTAATAATTAAGCACGTTAAAAATATAAAAAAACTACTTTTTTATTTATAAAGTAGACTATTAATTAAAGATTATATTAATAAAAATTTGAATATTCTATCCTCTCTGAAACACTAGAATTTTATAAAAGGAAATAACAGTTTCGTTAAATTAAAAAATTTAATTTCTTAAAAAAAAATATTTAAATTTTTTTGGGGATGGGATTGAATTAGATTACTTGATTAGAGCATTTTTCTCCTTTTTGTAGATGTGGTACACCAACGTTCTGCATAATTTCATAATAATAATGCAGTATATTTCGAGAAATATAATTTTAAATATGTCAGTACACGTAAAGGCGCATGTTTCAAATGCTGTAGCAACAAAATAATACAGCAAAAAATTAATTTTATAAAAACTATGAGATGATGGAGATAATGAGGAGGAAAAACCTTGTAAGTGTTATCAGGATATGGTATCAGGTGTTGTCAGGATAGGATGGCCTGGGTCATTCGACCTGGAATGACACTTATACTAATTAAAAATACGTATATTGGATTTTTAATTTTAAAAATTTACATTATTGACATATTAAGTTTCTGGTGAAATAAGTATAAATGTTTTAGATAGAACAATACAAAAGTCTTAGCAAGCTCATATTTTTTATATTAAGGTAAAGCTTAGTTCTCAAAAGGTTAGAAATTTAGTATATCTGCCAATAAAGTGCTGAATACTTAAAAATATATAACACATTTTCAAGATAAATATGACAATAGATAATTAATATTGTAGTTTTATATTATAGTGTTAATATTTTTTTCGGTTCTGGAAAAATTTCATTTTCTTAAAGACGGAAAGTTTAATAAGAGGGTGGCCTATGCATCTGAAGTGATGGAGTACTCGTCTCCATTGGAATCCGAATAATCAACTTGAGGACAACTAGGAGTTGATTCTGCTAACATAGTTTTCAAATAAATGGGTTGCCAAATAATTATAATACTAATGTATAACGCATTATAGGTAACCTTTCATGTTAAGACACATGCAATAGAGCAATAGATAACAAAGTAAAGCAACATCGATAGGTACTTGGATGGGTGACCGTCTGAAATAAATGATTACCAAGGGGGGAGAGGGTGGGAGAAGCGTGCTTCTTCATATTATTATCATAATAATACGTTTATATAATAATAATAATATGATTTATAATGATTGACTTTTTATTAACCTTTTTATAGCCGGGTATAAGTAAATTATTATGTATGCTTTATTAGAATAGCTTCCAATTTTAAGTAGATGGCAGCAATACCCATTTCAAGTAGATATCAGAAGGGTCAATGTCTTATGTATAGTTTTCAACAAAAAAATTACAAAAGAGGTAAACTGATAGAAAAAAAACATTATAAAAACAAAGTTATAATCTTAAATTTTCAATATAACATCTTTATAAATAGTAATCCGATTCAAGTAATTTATTTTTTGTTTTCTCAGGTTTTTTATCACCTTTCAAAAAAAATAATTTTTTATTAGACATTAAATTATGTTTGCTTAAACGAATATAAAAATTCATTGATGAAAATAATGAACGAAAGTGTCCAAGACACTGTAATTTGTTTAATAATTGTGCTTATTACGATGATTTTTATGTTGATATTAATTTGCAATTTACCATACAATGTTTCTTTCTTAATTATTTGAAACGAAGTTTTCTTTTCTTCCTTTTTATACACGAAATGTTAAAATGCTTTAAGGAGATTTAGGTTGAGTTTCTACAAAAGCTGTCCTTTTTTTTCAGTCAGTTCGATAAGATTTTGAAATGATATTTTGATACTTTATATTTTTCTCTATTCTCATAAAGGCCTAAATATGACCACAACGGCAAATTGTCCGCTATTTTGAATCTAAAAAAGCTGTTGGTAATGATGAGTCCACGGTTCGCGGGCGTGCGATTTTAATGCCAAAAAAATAAAAAATTCGTCTTGATAGTATCGGAGGAAAGCTGTGAAGAGTAGAAAAACTTTTTTTAAATGTAAATTTTGGCCTTCAATTCCTACGTGCCTTCAACCGTATAAGCTCAAATTTTGGGTTTTTTTATTTTTTTTCTTGGTCGATTATTATGGTTCATTAGTAAAAAGAATATACTAATAAAAGACTTTTTTTTAGTAATCTTGCGATACCCAATTAGTAAAAAACATTTCCTAGTGGACTAACTTTTTCAATCAAAGTTTTCATCTAACGATTTCCAATAGTCGGTGGACTTTCTGATTTATTAGACGTTAATTTTCTTTTGTATTCTAGCTCTTTTGTTCAGGATGATCATCGAAGTTGCTAATTAACCGATGAGAAGAAAACCGGTATAGAAAGATGTCTTGTTCTATTATTGATGCCTGACCTATTATTTACTATTATATTATTCCATGAAAATGTTTCTTAATACTTTATTATTTTTACAGTTATTTTATTTTTAAAATACTGTAATATTTTTTAAGGTGAATATTTGATAAAAAAAAAAGACAAAAAAAAGAACTATCTAATTTTTTAAAGTAAAATTTTCCCATTTGTAATTTTCGAACTGGTTAATAGTCATAATTATTCATTGTCTAGAATTTAATATTATTAAAAAAATTATTATTATTAATAAAAACTGTATATGATAATTTTTATACCAATTATTGGAAAACTTGACAGATTAAAAGTTTTTATATTTTAATCTAATTAATGTACAATATTTTTTCAATATTCGAAATATCCGACGTTAACAAAGCACTTTCAAGCGATTACGGAAACAAACGGGTGTTCTAGCGATATTACGTTTGTCGGGCATAGCAGGTAGTTAATAGTAAGTACTACGATCTATCTAGGAAATCCTGATAATATGACAGCAAATATTAGTTTACACGATCATCAGCGTCTGTGAAAGCTTTCACTTTCACTATTACTGTCAGGGAAAATCATTTGCTCAACAGGAAATATAATCTATTTTGGAATTTTAATACAATAATATGTAAAGTACTAACAGCCTAAGCATATTCTAAATTATTATATTTTTTAGTCAAATTTTGGAAAAATACAAAATATATATCTTCGGAACAATGGCATGTTCTAAAAATGTTTGCTTGTTATTGTATTTTTTAATTTGATTTAAAAAAAATAGTAATCAGGCTGTTTGGAATTGCGACAATTAGTATAACGTTTGTTTCAGTACATAAAATATTTGCCAACCTGTGACACGAATTTATTTTTTAGTTTTGGTTTATGTTTTTAATTATTAAAATTATCCTAATAAAGTTAATTTTTATTATAATAAAGTTGCATTTTTTTATTTTCATTTCTGCTTTCGATTTCAAATAAATTAAAAATTTATTGATTATTCCAATCGATTTTTTAAAAGCCTATGCCTTCGGCTTATGTGCCACTTGAATGAATTTACTGGATTTCCCGAAGGCCATTTCATCTAGTGGTTGAGAAAGTTTAATTTTGGTGTAGCCGCAGGTGGTCTCTATTTCTGGCTTTAACGAAGCTAATGTTTGCTTATCGACATTGTGCGAACAGTAAATTAATAACTTGCATTGTTGTTTTTCCTTTCGAGAAATGTCAAAACTGCTTTGAATCTTTTACAATTAATCAACCTTTAAAATTAATATCTAAAAAAACAACTATTTTTTTCTCTTTCTTTATTATTTCACTTTACTTGTTTGAAAACTTTATCATATAAATACTATTATTATAAAGTTTAAACATAAAAAAAACAAAACTAAACAGTTTTACATTTTATTATATTTAATATATTATTGCTGAAAAATTAATATTTTATGTTTTATGTAGGAGGAAGTGCTTAAAGTTGGTCTCCAAAATTAACTTTTACTGAAAATTACAAGAAGCAGGTTTTTTAAATTAAATTTCATTCATTGATTTAATTAAAAAAATATTGTTTTTTAATCCACATTATTATAGCGTTATTAATTTAAAAACTCGTTTTAATAGTAATTGACTTTTAATTACAGTTCGTTGAAAATATAAACGTTTAAACTTATTTTGCTTTATTATTTTTAAATATTTTTTTATTTAATTTTAGGGCCTGGGTTGGGTGTATGTATGGGTG
>NW_027110898.1:309033-310420 GCF_000696795.3 Halyomorpha halys
TTATTGCGTAAAACTTGGTGAATACTTATTATAATTGGTGAATAAAGATAATCCTCATTTTCATTTTTGTTCCTCTAGGAGCAAAAAGAAAATATGACAAAGTTTTAGTAATATATATTTTTTTTTGTTTTTATGTTAAACAAAATTCTATTTACATCTTTCAAGTTACAAGTGTTCAGGTTACAAGTATTTGTGATTGCGTTACTTTGAGCTAATAAACAAAGATCTGATTTAATTTTATTTTTCTTTGAAATAATTAGAGCATATGACAGTTAATTTTTGATTTATGACGATTTTTATAAGAGCGTGGGTACTTATTAAATATTATTAAATTAAGAATAAGTAGCTTCCTTAAATCTCATAGATTTTCTGTTATACTTAAAGTTGTATTATAAGTTTTGATTTTATTTTGTAATATATGTATTACAAAGATAGTACTATAGGCTGGGATAACTTTCTCTACTGAGATCCCCTTAAAGACTTAAGGTCCAAAGCTAAGTAGTACAGTTGCCACTAATTAAACCCAGTTTATGATAAAAATTAAGCAATACGTCCTATAAAAACATAAGTTTTGCTACAATGAAAGAAAGGCAGCGATCTATCAATCTTTATTTGGAATGCATGTAAAGTGTGCTTTGATAATTAAATTACTGCGATAGTTGTCAGATTTGTCAACCCATGCCTGTGGTATAAGTTAAGAATTTATAAACAAATCTTATTAATTTAAGATCAAAAACGCGATAAAAGAAAAAAAAATCGTGATAGGGGGAGAGATTACTTTGTTGTGATTTTTAAACTTTTCGGCTAAATTAACTTTATAAAAGTTAAATCTAACTCAAGGGACTTCTGAAGTTCTCTATTTTTATTTTTGTTTCATAAGCCTCAACTCCTTTTATTACTTTTAACGTTATAAAGGTTTCAGTTCTTTTCAAGCGTTATCTAATGCGAATTAATATGTTTTCCTCCTACAGAAACTAAAAGAACGTAAACCTTTTGACTAATAGTATATAATTTAAAATAATTTTGTTATTAAAATGATTAAACGCTAACGTTTTGAAAATCTATTTAGGAAACAAATAAATTAAAATAATTAATTATTATTGTTTTAAATAATTAATGCTTTTAAGATTCTCTACAAAGTAAAAGAAAGACAACTATTTTTATAATGTATTATGTTGATAGTAAAATGCAGAAAGTACATTTTTTTTTCTTTCCAAACTTGTTTTTGATTAAATGTTAAATATTTAAATGTTGTCTATATTAAAATTTGATTTGAATTTTTATACTGTATTTATAAATTTTACTAATTATAAATTTCAAATTATTATGTACTATGGGGAAGAATGCTACGCATATTGAAACGGCCTGCCATCGTAGTCACTATATA
>NW_027110898.1:310470-314856 GCF_000696795.3 Halyomorpha halys
TTTTAATAATCTTCAATGTTTTCAAGAATTCTATCTTGATGTCTCTAGGATGATCTCATTTTTTAGAGTGTTATAAAGTTTTGTTCGCGCTTGGAATCTATCAGTTTAAGCGAGGATATTGCTCACTGGTTAACTGAGTCGCTATGTAAGCTTGAACTGTAGTGATGGTGATAGTCACTGACCTGCATTTATTCTCGAAGATCTGTTTTCCGGCATTATATAGAGACTTTTTTTAACGTGCTCAGTGACATCAAAACTTCCCACATTTAACTGTAAGAAGATATTAAAAAAGTGTTTTTTTTTGTTGTTTTTTTCTACGGGAGAGACCGTTTCATTTATATTTTTCCACCTTTGCAGACATGTTAAACTCAAAATTGACACAAAAAACAAATATTTAAGACTAAGTTATATTATTTAACACAATATGGTTATTATAAGCATATTAAGGGACCAGGGGTCCCAAATATAGCCTGCACCGACAACTTTATTTTGTTAAGTAAAATCAAAATTGAATTTCAATACGATTCAAATCATAAAAAAAAATATTGCAGAAGATATTAATGTCACATTGACAAATTTAGGGAACTCTTCATATTCTGAACACACACCCACTGTCAAGGCAGCTGTCATACCAATCACACGATTGATGGACATAAGGTTGACACATGAAGGGATGTTTTAAGCCCATCATGCATACAAAACTGAAAACCGACCAGCTCAGACACTTGGAGGTCAATTGCATGCCGCATCAGCAAACATGTGAATCCTGCACACTAGTCTCATTTCGTCGAAATCGGGTGGAGCTGCCCTCCTACCCAATTTTGACTAGGATATTGTTGTTCATTGATGTTTAACACCTGTAATGCGAATGATTTATAATTTGTGATACTGAGGAGGTGTATTTTTATTTCCTACATAAAAATATCGCCAGTATTACCTATGTTCTACGTAAGCTACTTATTATTGCAAAATAACTTTTTAAATATTTCATTTTCAAGTTGTAAAATGTGTCTAATTGTGGTTTTATTATATTTACCTCTCCACTAATTCACTAACTACATGAGTGTTTTTAATTTTATGTATCTATAAAGTCTATTATTCCTATTGTTTTATTAAACGTAAGCTTTTGATTATAATTATGGGTAATAAAAATTTCCATTAGCATCAGGGAGGAAACGGTTTGATTTAAAAATTCATGTTTTTTTCCATTTCTTATTTTATGGATGTTCTTTTTTTTTATGAAGAAAGCTATCAGAATGGTGCCATAAGAAGGCCGACTGAATCCATAGCCTGTCAAACACTACCGTGTTATAAATCTGTAAATTTATTCCTTTGTCAAGGTGAGAATGGGATGTGTCTCAAGTGCAGAACTAGTTCTAATAATAATCTTTGTATTAAAATATGTTAACTAAGTACTTCTTCTGTATAAATTAATTTAAAATAAAAAAAAAAAAAAATTATGTTCATAAACTTTAAATTATAGTAATTGAGATTCTTGTTTGTGTGAATATTGATTATTATAAATTTATTTATTAACATGCTTTTAGTCAGTTAAGTTTGAGAGAAATGGAGAAATAGATATAATAAAATTTTATAATTTGAGTTGATATTTTTTACAACTTAAAAATTAAACATTTTAAAAATTATTTTGCAATAATGAACTTGTTTGCGAACGAAAGTTATACTGGCATTTTTCCGCTTTCTCACTACCAAAGATAGAGAATTTTTTTATTTATTTTGTGAATGAAAAAAAAAACGCCTAGAATCGAAAACTCGTATTATACGCTTTATAATAATTTTCAAAAAATAATAAATATTATTAATAATTATAATTTATCACACTGATTGATTTTTAAACGAAGTTCTGCTATCAATATTGTTTCGACATGCCCTTTAGTATCAGTTGTTGATTCTTTTTTATACGATTGTTGATTATAAAATAATTCAGTTAAGTTGAAGAATTGAAATGTAAAACCCATAGTTTTGTAAGATGACTTGATCAATTTAGTCCCTCTTTGTTAATTATTCTTGAAATATAATTGTACTAACATTTCAGTAGTGATTTATATATTATTACACACATAGTATATTATATATATATATATATTTTAGGAATCATTGAAATTTATTAATTTTAGAGAATTAACGCTTTAGAAATTCATAAGGGTGTCCAGTTTGGCATATTCAATGGCATGAGATTTTTTTAAAATTAATTCTAATAGTAAATCAGGTTTTAAGACGTTTATGATAATGTTTCAATAGTGCATTTTTGGTATTTTTTATAATTTTAAAAATTATAGAAGGGTGAAAAGTTTAATGGGCCACTCTTTACACACATAACTTATATGTTGTATACTTATATATATCTGTATCTAGGAGTTATAGGATACTGTCATCGTTTTCTGATTTTGCCATTTTGCCGGGGAATAGTTTGAATATTTCTCTAGAGAGATCAAGAGATGTTTGGATAAACCTCACCCTGAAATTAAATGGGACTTACCTTATTCCCCGTAGAGTTCCAGGAATCGGAGTCCAGGCAAAGGGTAATAGACCCCCGTATCGCAAATATGGTCGGTAGTCAGAACCCAGACAGTTGTTAGAGCAAATACCTAACAATATCCTCCACGTCATAATAATCTGTAAAAGCAATTAATTGTTCTGCTGTAAAAGATAAATTCCCAATGTTTTCAGTGAGCGTATTTCCTACTTAAATGAGGAAGATTCAATAAGGTTTGTTGTTCTTGGTGCTTGGTTCCATTTGAGACGTAAAAGGGACCACTAATTATAAATGCTACAATAAGATTCAAAACGACTGATCATGATCAGGCTGTTAGAATACAAGCGAAGAGAGTTGAAATAAAATTTATAAAAATGTGTTCCTTACTTATAAGAAAAGATTAGAGAGAAATTTGACAAAATAAATTTTTTAGTAAAACAGCTTTGGTTCAGTGATTCGTGAACTGTCGTTAATATAACAATTTTTTTTTTAGGAGAGGTTGGGTGTTGGGAGGAACCAGTTTCAGATCAGGGCAGAAACTTCATTCTGAATAGAATATCCTGTGGCTTTATTAATTCATTTATCTTGTGATATAAATGTTTGAATAAATATTTTAAATATTTAAATTACAAACTAACACTAATAAAGTTGTAACTCTAGGAATATATTCTCTGGGATAGTTCCCACGACCGGTCCTTTTTTTAAACTATTGGTCCTTTTACAGTTAGAACCTTTTTTTTTTTAGGATAATGTTATGCCTTTAAAGTTCCAAATATTGAAGGTGTTAATTGTGTGTATGAATTTTATGTTCATCCAATATTCTTTGAAATAAAATGATTTTAGCATGTTTACAAACTAATTCATCGTTTTTCCTAAGCTACTGTAATATTCACTTGTAATTCTCAATTATTTAATTGGTACCATCAAACAAAGTCATGTAAAAGCATGTTGAACATCCAGAGTGAATGAGGCACAACACTAATTTCTGTCGTCGGAAATTTAATTGTTTGGACCTACAAAATCGCAAAGAGGAGCCAGTCAAGTATTAAACAAACAAACCAAAAGAAACAACAGTTTTTGTACAAGGAACATGTGAAAAACAAGGAAAAACCCTGAAGGATATATAGAACAGTTCGTATTCAATGTTCATTCTTACAAAAGGTTACAGATCTCCATGGGAACCTGCCTGAATACTTCTACAATACTTATAACAATATGGTTACAGATTTCAACTAGTCATATCTTAGCTAGTAAAAGTGAAATTTCAATGATTTTTAATTGTAGTTTAGTCGGGAATTTATATCCAATTTAAAAACCAAGAACTTAATTTATGCATAAATTACGTTTATTTTTATTTTTTTTTCTGGATAAATTGAGGATGTCAGGAGCTTTAAGGTTAATATTTACAAAATAAATATGGATCTAATGTACAAAGTTTAGCTGATTCTGGTACGATTCAGATTAGTTTAGCTTATATTTGTGGAAAATTTCATCTTTCAAATAAGTATTAATGATTTTACAGAAAATGTAGTTTTTGAGTAAGTTGAAAATACATTTTTTTACGGTGGTGCAAATCATTTTTTTTTTAAATCTTAGAGTCCAAATTTTTTGAAACCCAGTCTTATTGAATTTTTACAAGATTAGGCTAATTTTTAAATAATTTCAACTACATAAGCATTGTCCTTTTAGAGATTCAATGATCAATAGCTCAGTAAGAGAGTATAATATACAGATTTTATTTTAGAGATTAGGTGATAAAAAAGGTTGATTTACTATGACGACCTTGATACTTGGAAGCTTTGAAAATAAACGCAGATATAAAATTCGATGTAAGTAGTGAGAATACGGGCGAGCTGGGACACCGATTTGGGCAGCCAATCAGAAGCCAG
>NW_027110898.1:324468-381125 GCF_000696795.3 Halyomorpha halys
CCAGCTCGCCCGTATTCTCACTACTGATGTACGTTTGCTATTTTTTAGATAATTTAATTACCTATCATATTGTAACGATATATCGACGTATCCTTTATGAGATATGCGCAAATGATGTTTAACTTTCTTTCTACTTGATAGATCTACGAATTCTATAGTTTTAAAGCTTCCCAGAAGCACAACGAACATTTCGAAATAATCTCTTCTACCTGGGAGTCACACTCGATCGTCACCTCACCTTCTCCAGCCATGTCGTGAGAGGTTCAAAATAGCCCGCCAGAAGACATGAGGCTATATAGCACCGGCTATAATTGCCGCATTACTCTCTTAAACTACAGCTGCAGATTTAAAAAGCTGTTAAGACCTACGCTGCTCTACGGTGCACCCCTACTGTGACACCTATACAATAGCACTCTTCAAAAACTGCATAGCTTTCAGGACTCCATCCTTCGGCGAATAGTGACGGGCACAACGTTACAGAGGGCCAGAAACACATGAGCTTCCCTCTGTGCCGGAGTACATTGGCCGGAGTCACATAAAGTTGTTAATGGACTAAAGGCCTGCATCAACCCACTGTTCAGGTAAATCTCCCCTCTGTCATAACCTGGGAGAAGGTTAGGAACTATTCCCCTGGTAGATGTACTCACCGAGGGAAGGTGTGGGCTCTGCAGTCTGAATCTGCTATAATTCACCGCTAGCAAAGCGGACCCTCCCCGCTCAATATATAACAAGCGCTTGCGTCTCTCCACACACTTATCAACCTTAAAATACCTCCAGGTAAAACAAGGATTTAGCACTTGTATGTCTTTTATTTTATATAATACTTGAAATTAACTAATTTTCTATAGGAGGGTACGAAAAAAAATTCGAAATAAATATCATGGGATAAATTGGTAAAGAATTTTCTAGTAATCAAAATTATAAGGGAAAATAGCTAAATTATGCAACAATTTTTTTAAATTTAACATGTCATATCTTTGCTAATAATTGCCCGTTTTCAATTTTTAGTTTTTGGTTTTGTTTTAAATAGGCAGATTGCAGGTTTTTGTGTTATGCACAAATTATGTTTAGTTTTGATCATAACTTTATTTCTATTATAATTTTATTTCTATCATAAATTTATTTACTTTTTGTTCACAAATATTTCAAACAGTAGGATAATATTATCATTACCCTCGTAATAAAACTAGTTACTTATTCTCTTATGAATACTTATATTCTTATTATGACCTTTACGTCTGCTGATCTTCTGAAAGATATGACTGCTAGACGAAGTTGAAACATAGTGCTCTGCAGATAGTTCTAAAATTTTCCCTCTCTCTGACGGAAATATATTTCGATCTTAAGTATTCAATTTAATTTTATTCGGGATGAAGCGGTGTATCAATGCACCACAATATACAACGAGCTTGTTTCATTTTAATAACACTGATGTAACCAATTGTATTTTTTAGGATTATTGTTTCATAATTATATTTTTTGGGAAATAAGAGATTTAATAGGTACTCCTAAAAATAAAATATCTGTAATAACGTTTCTTTTCATTATATTTTCTAATGAAACCTTGAAAAGTTTTTAATGAAAGGGACTTGATACGAATACTGCTTATTGCTTATTCTGCCAAGTTTGTGTATTTCGAATAACTTAGATTTCGGATTAGAGTGAAGTTGGTGACGTTGGAAACGTTTGCTTGAAGGAACTTAGCCCAAGGCTAACTCGCTAACAAGTTTTGGGGATTGCCATCCTCAGAAACTTACTTAACGTTTTGACTGCATAAACTATTTTTTCTTCTTTAGGGAAAAAATCTCGTTACCTCCAGTGATTAGATTAAAACAAAGAAAGAGCATTAAACTAAACTTGTTTAAGACCTTAGAAGTGAGAAGGTGAAGTTAATATCCTCTCACTATAATAATAATAATAAAGACTAAAGGTTCGATGGCGATACCACCTATAGTTCTGTACATACATCCTTCCAGTGATACCCCTTGCAAACCCAAATCTGCTAAATACGTTTTAACGCAATCCTCCCATTTACGGCTTGGTTTACCCGTCGGTTAATTGTTTATTAAAATATTCCGCTTTTTAAAAGGATCCGCTTTTTATTAAGCCCTACAACCTTACTCGCCCATCTTATACGCCGCAGTGCATAACCTGAATTATATTTACCGGGCAGGAATTATAGTTCCCTTAAATTAGCGTTGTGTACCCTCCTAATTTCTCCCGTTAATTCATTCTTTTTCAGTCTGAATATTTTAAGTAATACTTTATTTTCGAAAACAGTGAAAAGGATAGTAGTTTTGTAAATTCTAATTTTTAAGTTTTTGGAAAGAAGGGGCGAGCGAGGTAGGCAGTTTCGAAATTAAAAATAACAAGCATTTCCCGGCTTCAACTCCACTTTTATTTCCTAATAATCCATATTATCAATTTCATTTTTTCTGGTTATCGTAGAAACTAAATACTTAAAACTATCTACCTGTTTAAATGTATTTCTTACTATATCTATATCACCGAAATCTCTCTTTTTTTTTTTTTTTTGCAGCTAACCGTAAATTTTGTTTATGCGTATTAATTTCAAGACCTAGTTCCTTACTGTTTTTTTTTCATCCCTTATTTCCGTCACTACAGAGCGAAATTTACGCGAACCGTTAGTACCTTTGTACATTTTTCTTACGCTATTTAGATTTTGTTATTACCTATCTCTATTATTTTATTTTTTAGACGTTTTTGTTTTTAATATCTCGGAGAAGTTTATTCGTCTCATTCTTCGAGGCCCGAAAGTAACATTATTTTTTCTAGGATTATTGAGGATTTTCTTCGTTGGAATATTTTAAGAGAGTCTTCATCGAACCTGGATTTGTTTTTATTACTTTCGCGTTTTTCCGGGGAAAAAATTACCAACCTCTTTAATATTATATCTGATTTCTTAACCACAACTTCTTAATGTCTTCGCGACCATCATCGCTAAATACTTCAAATCTTTTTTTTTATTTCGACAGCGAAAGGGATTTTCGAATAGAAAGAATTTTTAATTTATCCAGATCGAAATTTTTCGGATGAAAACCGTTGTTATTTCTCTTCTTTATATTAAGTTTTTGTCGAATTTTCGTTGTTACTAGTTCATGATCTGACCCACATTCTGCCCTTCGATAAGGTCTCACGTTAGTTATACTATTTAGCTATCTATGTTGTACCAAGACATGGACGATTTGATTACGTGTTTGCGAATCTGATGATGTCCAAGTATATTTGTGAATACCGTTACGTTTAAACTTAATCCTTTTGATTATTAGGTTTTTCGATAGGCAAAGTCGTATTCCGTCATCGTTACTTTATGCGTACAAACTTTTTTTTATCGATTGTTGAATATATACTTCTTCTCTATCAGTCTTTGCGTTTGCACCTCCAAATATTATTTTCAAACAGCATATCATATTGTCATAGCATTCCCATTTAATCTCTTCATCACTGACTTCGGTCGGAGAATGAATGTTTATCAGAGCAAACTTAATCCAACGTCCCCGAAATATTGCCACCGATATCCTATCACTTAAGAACTTGATATCCCTCAATATGGAAAGCAATCTATTCATAATTAGAAATCCAGTACCTAATAAATAATCACTGCTCCCTTCCTACCAAACAGTGTACTTCTCTCCCTTTAACGAGCCTTCCCCTTGTCAGTTCCGCATATCTATATTATATCTGTTAAGCTAGTTTGCGACTAATTTTATCCCACCAATGAAATTCAAACTCCTTACGTTCCACGTCCCTATACCTTCAATTTACGCCATGAATCCCCGAAGCAATCCCCACCCGGACACCCGAAAAGGGGATTATTTTACCTCATAATCCGGAGAGTTTTTGTGGACTAAAAAATATGTAAGTAGGGCATTCCATCTGTCACACCCTCAAGCAAGCCTTGGGGACCGCTCTCATTGTTGGTCAGCAATTCCATTGGACTGGTTGGCAGAAATTTCCACCGACCATACTCACATCCACCATCCGTTGGTCGCTCCTCTACGCATTAGTGAACCCACGCGAAGATCCTCTCACTGTATAAGAAATATAATTGGATAAAGTTCAATTGGGTAAAATAATAAAAAAGTTCTTACTGAAATTGATTGTCTAACATATAGATTATATTTAGTATACTATAAAAAGTCTCATGGCAAAAACTAGTGTTTATGGAAAATGACTGAGTACAACGCATGGTTTAGAATAATTTTACTAGACAAACTTTCATTGTGACTTTTAAAAAGAAGGAAATTTTGAGATCTTTACACTCATCCAGTGCTAGTGTAAGATATTCTTGTTCCTTTGTATTTATATAGAAATGAGCATATATCGATAAACTATTTCTTACTTAATTTTGATATTTATAAGTTTATAAATACAAACATGAGGTAGAGAGAAAGATTAGAAGCTAGTATGTTATTAAGCCTGTAAGACTTCTTCTTTTGTACTCAAGAAACAGGAGTACACGTTTTGTAAACGAAAAACTTTTAAATTTTTTTTTTTTAAGTTAATGAATATAAAAATAGTTACAAATACTACTGGTTTTTAAAACAAGAAGAAGAATTGTACTTTGGGTTTCATATAGTAGAGATTGTGAAATTAGGGGATTTCCTATTTATTGTTGGGTTGTCCTCTCTAATAATTTTAAAACCCTGGTTAGAAATTTTGAATCTTTAAAGCTTTCTTCAAATTGAAAAAAAAAATGTTGTAAAATATTATTCAAAAAGGTTACAAACATTATGTTCAAAATTTCTTACAAACCCCATTTAAAGGTGTCGTGTATACAAATATGACCAGAAAAGGAACAAATTTCAAGGAATATTCCCCAAATCACTAGTAAGCTAATGGTTTTACCTCAAACCAATAATTTATTGTAGGAATGCTCTTTCTGAGTGAGATGTATTCTGAACAATAACTCTTAATTTTTCATTGACAGCAAACATTGACAAAAATTAGGTAGTCATACTAATCCGATATCTTGCGTTTTACAGAAAATCATTAACAAAAAGTTTAGCCATGTTAAATTTAATAGGTCATATCATTTCTTATAATACCTTTAAATCACTTGCAAATTGGAAAAGTTTTAAATCAATTAAATCTCTGAAGGCTTCTTCGTAGACCGTAGATGTTTGGAAGATTAAAGTTCTCGTTTAAAGTTTTGAAGATTCAAAAGACACCACGACTGCCACATTATGTATTATACGATCAAATTGGAATAATTTCACGCTTTTTTAATTTATTCTCAACTTCTCTTGAGTTTTGTATGTGCTCGATACCAGGTGTATATATATATATATATATATAGAGAGAGAGAGAGAGAGAGTCTAAGTATAATTGGCTCCTGCAGGCTAAATTATATCTAGCTGTTGACGGGGATAGAAACAATATAACTTAACTAAGTTTGTTTGTTAAAACACCTAAATAGATTTCACTAGTTTATAGATTATAGATCATAGATACTAGGCCTAATAAAAATAATTCTATTTTTCTCACATATCCCTTCATATTAACTTCCCTAACTAACCCCTCACATATAACTTCAAAAACGAGATCTCACTACTGCCTATTACTAAGATTACATTACATCAAGTTTGATGAGCAGATGAAATCTGTTGAAGTTTGCCTTTTAAACACGTTGATGCTAAAATACTTGTCCTTGAAATCCACAATGAGTGACCTATGAGGTCAAGAAGTCATTTTAGAAACTTTCAGAAGTGCTCTTGAATGAGAGGGAGTCTTTAAATTAGACGGTCAGTACCACTTGAATTCAAAATCGGAGAATGGCAAATGATTATAATTATATCTTAACGTCCAGGAAAGAGGCTTTTTATGTACCAGCAGCGTCATCTTCCATTATAAATCACCAGAGTATTTATATTAAAAACCCAGGACTTCCAGGAAAGTAAATTGGAACTGAAGTGGAATGGGTAACGTTAAGTCAACCATAGAAGTCCAGAAAAGAAGTAAAATCTTATTTAAAGGTCCAGTAGAATATCCTAGCATTCGATTTCTAAGTAATTAGGCCCACTTCTGTAGTAAAATCGAACGACTTAAAACTTTTTTAGATAAAATAAATATTTCCATAAAAAATGGAAAAAAAATTTAACATTTTATATAATAACATAGGGCCTGCAAAATAATAATGTCGTTGAGAATACCAAATTCTAAAATCCGTCTGATTGGAATATGCGTTTTTCAGGGTCTTCCATCCTTTTTTTAGAGAGAGCGGGGTTAGCCCAGTGAATATGGCGCTGTGTTACTAAAGCTTGTATTCGAATCCAGCTGTGGTAGATAATTATTTTCTAATTTTGTAATAAACACAATTTTCGACCATGTTATATTCATGACATGATTTCAATAGTGAAATTTAAAGTATGACAAGTATGGGGATTATAAAGGTGAATAAATATGAGACAATTGTCCCGAAACAATGAAAAAAAATATAAAAACAGTTTATAATCATCTTTGGAAGTTTTTTAACCTTAAACATTTATATAAATTAATTTATCAAACTTCCTAAAATGAAAACCCAGATAATTATTTATTCTATTACAATAGCGGTGAGTCAATCCTGTGAGTTTGTGAGTCATCTACGGTTCACCAAGCCTCTATAAAATGGGTATCTTTAATTGAGGAAATCACTGGAGGTTGATGAACAACTTTCTTCCTTACACATCAGTTGTTCCTGAAACAGTATTTCCTTACAATGTAACAAATCCTTACAAATTATAGCATTCTTCATGAGTTGCAATGATTATAAATGACATTAAAGAGTAAGTTTTATCGGCAAACCTGAATTTATCGTCCTTTATCATCCGCAAGTGTAGATTTGTAGTTTAAAAGCAATAGTTGGTGAAACTATAGAAGTAGAAGTAGAAACTTTTCCTTCTGGAATTTTGTTATTAGGTCATCTGTTTGGCTGTGGGAAGCGTTTGGGACGATTTATACCGGGTCCCTTTATTTCACTCTTCTCTCTCTTTTCCTGTCCGGATGAACTAAGAAAGCTCTTGTTTGCAGTAACTCCGACAGTAAAATGCGTTAGTTGTTAAGTAATTAATTTTGTTAAATAATTATATAAATCTTTACCAAATCCAAACTTATACTTACTACTAATGATCTAGAGACCGCGCAGAGGGAAGTGGAAAAACGAGGTCGGAATCTAATGAAAGTCCTTAGATTGACTTAGTCGGTGTAAACACTCCTGTTCTAGTCGCCTGTGTTTTGTCCACTATTTACTCCTCTCACATTTGTGATATATTGGTCCACCATTTTAGCAAGTACTATTATTTTTTATTATTAATTACTGTCGCTAGCTGGATTATTCTATATAAAAACTGATTAAATCATTGCTTGATGAAAAAAAGACAATTGTACGTATTCATAAATGCCTTATCCTTGTTACATATTTAAATATATAAATTATCATTAAATATCGTATGGTTATGATTTTATAAAATCACCATTTTACAATTACTAAGGCAAGCTACACACTGGCAACTTTTTACTTATTTTTTATAGGTGATTAAAAAATATAGTCCGTCGAAAGTTGCCCAATTATGTTCCAAGCGCTCACTGACAACTATATAGTTGCTTTACATCAATTTCAAAATGGATTTAGTCGAGGCTGTGCGCGTTTTAGCATTTGTTTTAAGAAAGAGAAAAAAACCCAGAAACTTCTGAGTCCATCCATTGATTTGTACAAGGCGTATTGATGGGTAAACTTCCGCCACAATGCACTTCGTAACGTTTTTAAAACATTTTTATCCGCATATACTTTTTTTTGTGTCATCCAATGCAACATTTTCACTGTTCTATAAATATTTCGATGTCTTGTGATATAGGCGTGACGAAATCGGAACTGGAAAATCAAGTGCAAGTTTTTCAGTGCGAAGAATGGATATTTTGCTGGCAACAGCTGAGTTTCCAGGAAAGTGGTATGTGTTGCCATTTTTTAGTTGTACCATTGTGGGCGGGTTATCAAAATATTATTAAGTATAAAATAGGTTTGTAGCGTTTTTCAATATTCCAATTTAATTCTCTCTGTGCTTATAAAATAAGGTCTACTTGGTCAATAGTGTGCATATCTTTTAAAAAAAGGTTAGTTAAGGTGCTTTTATGCATCAGTTTTAACTGAGATTTCTTACCACTTATTTTACTTGATCAAAACTGAAGAGAAAAAAAAACTTTTTTTAAATTTTCGTCATTTAATGATGTTTTATTTCCGAAAAGGAAAATTCGTTCCACAGGCGGTCAACAAAATTTGCAATGTGTATAGCGATGATGCTTCAGTAGAAAGCACCGTCCGTTACTGGTTCGCTCGGTTCAGAACCGTAAATTTTACTTGGAAGACGCAAAGCGCTTGGGTCGTCCTTTAACAGTTGATGACTAAATTCAATAATTGGTCACAAACCTCACTCTAAGACAAGGGTCATATATTATTGATTAGAAATATCTACAAGAATCTGAAGTTCTTATTGAAATCACCAGTAAAAAACGCTACAAACTTATTTTATAGCCCAATACGTGATATGACACTGAGTGATGTCACTGGCTTTAAATGTCCGTTCAAAATATTCCATCTCATCATTACGATAATATCTTATATGTTTTAAAATAAGTTAATAGACGCCAGATTTAACTCATTAAATTCTAATCTCTCCTTAAATCATGTTTGTTTTACTTTACGGCAGAACTTTATCTACTAAGTTATCCGTGGATTCCAAACAAATTGGGTTTTCTTAAAGGATTCTAAGTTAACGACGCAGAAGATTGAAGGAGAATCTTCTCACAGATATCGTCTACTCCAATCAGCAAACCACTTCAACATTTGACTTTGATTTGGGAATAGAACTTTTGACGCTTTGCCAACTTGTATTTACTACCCTATAAAAACCTTTCCTCATAAATCTTTATTATATATCCAGTACTTTAGAACAGTGGCAGTACTGTGTACTGCCTTATGATATAAATTTATGCTGCTATACAAGTAAATGATTTTGGTTTTTATTCTTATTATAATAATGATGGTTCACACTAATTTAGAAACTTACTTTCAATAAGTTACTCGTTATAATAAGATTATGAGATTGTTACCTCTGGTTTTTTATTAAAATATTTACATTTTGGGGTTTTGAAGTTGGAAATTCAATTCCCCTGGTAGAATCCTGGTCACAGATAGAAAAATATTTTTTTAAAAATCTGTTCATCGATTTTATGATCGTAAGCTAAAAAGAAGTGCTTTGGAGCAAAACATGGTGAAACATTTAACTATTAGTAACCTATTGTCTATCATTGCTTACAAGAAGGTTTACGGTTTTTTTTTTATTCCGTGCTGGATAAACTGAATAATGTATGTAAATGTTATCACAATTTGATTAAAAAAGATAAATATTTCTATTTATTATATAGCGTTAGCATATAAATTATTTTATATAAATTTTTAATGGAAAAGTTTTGAAATAAATCAAAAAAGGTACTTTTCTTTATAGCCATAAATATCAAAGGCATATGTCAACAATGCTCTCGTCATTAAAGCAGCTTCAGTACAGGACATATAAAGCATAGGTATATGATAACTTGATTATCATCATAGTGTTGTCAATCAATTTCTATTCCGACAGTGTATATATAGTAGCCGCTCTTCATTCTCTAAACGTGCGTTGGCCAATTGAATTGTTACCAATTCTCCACGTGAAATCAACACACTTTTCAATTTTATCATCTCAGATTTTCTTCTAATTTTGTACGGGTGTTGAATATTTATTGTCTTGAAAAAATAAAACATAACTGAAATATGTCCTCTCGTGTTTGAATTACAGCCTCTTATATGGGCTAAAAAACAGAGAACTAGAAGTTTTGGAATTTAGCTAGAGATACAAGACAGGTACCTATTTACCGTATATGATGTGCCACATTAAAAGACGCCAGTGGTGAATAAATAAAAATTTGATCTAGTTAAACTTTATCTTTTAAATGATGAGAGCTATATGTTTTTATGTTAAAAGTTTATTTGGAGTGTGGGAAACCCAGTTATGCTTCAACTTTCAGCAAGTCATGACACATGTGTTTGTTATCTATACTGCTCTCATTGAGAAAAATGTGTAATGAGTATGTTTCGAATATAACTCCAAAATAAAGTAAATAATCACCTGCCCCCACTATAAAATAAAAGTTAATGAAATAATTTTATCATTAAACGAGTTCTTATTTTTTAATGTAAATAAATTGAGTCAAATATAGCATATAATAAAAAATAACTAGTAACAGGAATTTTTACTTACCAAAGTTTTAAGATAAACATTTTTAAAAAAAGGTTATTTAGCACAGTTTCATTCGTTTTTCACTCACTAACGAATTTATAGTGTCTTAAGTTCTATTATGAAATATTTGTCATTTATAAACTTAACAGCAATGTGATTTATTCACTTCTAGATCCGTTTGTATACTATACTACTTAAACTACACTGCTAAGGATAACCTACAGATTTTAATTACTCTCAGTTTAAAAACGTAGTAACTAGCAGTTTCTTAATAAATGTGCAGCGAGTATTGTATGCTACTGGATTTTTATAAGTAATAACAAGTTACTTTATTATAAGTAAACCACTTGCCAGGACTAAGCATAATGATTTTCAAAACATTAAAATTAAGAAAATTATTGTATTTAATGTCTAAAACATAAGGATATAATTAAGGACGGTTAAGTTAATTACTTCGATATTCGTATGAGCTATAATTACCTTGTTTATTCCATTAGCGGGACCCTTTATCTTTGGCCTTAAGGGCGAACGCCAACCTCTTCATCACTTCGTTGGAACTCTTCCTTCTTCCTATCAAGTACAAGTATATCTCATTGACTTACCGTTTGCTAACTGCTAAATTATTTGTTGATTACTAAAAAATAAGTTGAATAATTTTCTCTGGTTTTATAAATTATTTTCACTAGTTTTTTTGTGACTGATCAAGAAAAATATACCAAACGTTCAAAAAAAGGTTAATGAAAATGAAAAAACTCAGACTTCTGATTCGTGTTCAATTTCTGTTCCTCTCTATCCTTTGCAAATAGGCTGATAATTAATATTTTCTCGTGTTAATTATTATGTATTGTTATTTCCTTTAAAAAGTTATTTCTTTCAATCATTTCTTAACCATTATTCCCTTTAATTACTTGTTACTAGTTATTTTCTTTAAGCAGTTTATTTTAGGAATGCCTATTTGTATATAGGATTCTAAGCATACTACATAGGCTTTATATTTTTAGAGTGTGGATTCTTTTAAACACAAGGCATTCATACTTTTTTGAAAAATATTTTTTTTGATTGTCTCCAAAAGCAATTCTAGCCCATTGCCTATGTTGTAGCCTCGCTTTGAATCGTTGAAGTAGGATTCACTTTCATAGGCATCTTTAACCCCCCAAGCCTATTGCCACCTGTAGTTGATACAATTTTAAGAGTAACTAAAAAATAAATATGTATCTTTAGATCCAGTGGATCTAGACAGCTTTATTTGAACTTTTGTTTAATAGTAAAATACATAAAAGTTACTCTGTTGCTAAAAAATGTCTCATAATAATTTTTTAAGGCATTCTGAGTTTTCAGTGATTTACAATTTTTTTTTACTTTAAATTATAAGGCTTTTAGTATCAAATCACCAAAGGCTGATTTATAGAAATTCTAAAATTTTCATATCGATTGTTTTGTCTAAAAATAGCATTTAAAGGAACCATCGAGGAAAAATGTATAAAGATTGTTCTCTGTTTTCTTAAAAAAAAGTAATAATAATAAATTAAAGAGTGCCAACAACTCACTAGAATTCCTAGTAAAACGCCCCATTTGAAGGTTTGTAAAACTTAAAAAAAAAACATTAAAATAAATAAACATTCTTAACAGTTACATTGCAGTTATTGTAGTGCCTGTAGCTGAAACAAATTCCAATGAAAAGATTTTTTAATGTAAAATTCATATTTTTGTTTAATTTATACTCAACATATGAAAAAACAAAAATGATATAAAAACTATTTCCTTGAGATAGTACAGGTATTGGTGGATTAATCTATCAAGGCCATCTTTAACATTTCATAATTTGTCCTACTGTTATGCAAGTTATCTTTTAATTAGTTGACAGTGGTAATCTCCGTTTTCATTATACATTGTATTGTTTTGAAGAGCTTTGATATATTTAACCCTTCTCTCTTAGTTAACGGTTATTTCTAATAAAGGTGAGAAATTCCGCGGAAAACGGACCTTTACTCCTATCATATGACTAACAGATGGCCGTATTAATTCTGCCTCTAATCTCTAATTGGGATCTAACTGTACATGCTGGGTCGTTAACGTTAATAATTGCTTCACTAACTTCATCCTAGCGTCTGAACTTGGGCATAGTGGCCAAATGTTGAGGTGTTTTCTGAATTACAGGATTATTTAGTGATGGATCTATTTTATTCTTTTCTATTTAAGGACTCAGTTGATGAAAGAACCACCTCAAAAACAAAATGTTACTTGAGATTCAAAATCATCAGCTTCTAGCTTCTGTTCTCTAACTAATATTTAATTAATTTATAATACGGATTCATTATTATTTAATTCTGTGGTATCAAAATAAATGTATCTAAAACTGATTTTCGATTAAGTCAGTATTTAATGTTTTTTAATAGAAATGTAACCAGTTTTCAAATACTGAACTAAGTGTTGAAGTGCAGAAGTAAAGAACTGCCATTTTTTATAAAGTTATATTAATTTTCACGTTTTAAAGCTAGAGGGGGTCATGGTTTAAAGCTTACATTAGGGTCATGGAAAGGTCATTTTGAAGGATTGCCTAGATAATTTACGTATTCAATTTAAAACGTTTACAGAAGTCTTGCTATATGTGTGCATAACTACGGCAAAACGTGGGTATTTAGCCACGATTTTTTTTAGATATTTATTGTTTGGGGGCACATAGATATCCTAGAGTAAACATCTCAACTGAGCAGTGTACGTTCAACCATTTGGGTTGAAGGATGGTATTAAATCCACGGATTATGGATCTTCAGGGTTAGAAGAGCCATACTAAAGACATAGACAAATCCTCTGGAAGAACAATTCTGGCACAAACCTTGAGTTAGTTGTATCATAGCAATGTAAAACACACTGTAATAAACAAATGGCATGACCATGCTAACAATAAAGTTGCTAAATGTTGACTTATTGAATGATCCTCAAGATCCATAAAAAATACATATTATTAACATTCAAGAAGAAAGTTATCAATTTTTTATGGTGTCAATTATGTTTGAAAAATACCATAATTTCATTTTGTCTCTTTGAATGATTGCGTCTAGAACTATTTTATCAATAAATATTTAAATATTTTTTTCTTTATTTCATGTTTCATTTTCATGGAATTATATTTTGTTATTTTTCTTTCAATCGTAAAAGCAACCGACCTTTACATTTGTTTTTATAACGAAGCTTTTTGATAACCAATTGCCCTTTCTACCCTTAAGCTTTATTGATGGGTGTATTTATCAAATAAAGAAAACCGGTAGCCCTTTTTCCTTATACTGTTGAGTTTTTCTCATGTTATTAATTGATTCCCTCCTCTTAATTTATTTTGAAAGGCTATTCTGTTTTAGTAATTGGTAGTTGGGGACTTCAAACGTTTTCGCTTCTCCTCGAGTTGATTGTATCTTTGTGGCAAACATTGCGTGATTGGGTTTAGTTTTCATTTGGTCTGGCCTCGATACCTCTCGGCTATTTTAAAGTCCAATATTTCGATCAATAAGGATGAGGATTTGGATGTACATCAGTTTTTGGTATTGCTGAGCTCTTGGAGTATCAGTTATTTAAATTTTCACTTCTTATTAGATAAACATGTATCATTCATAAAGAGATGACCTAATATTGTTTGGTAATGTATACAAGTATTGCTAAAAATTTATAAAATATACACAATTAATCTATTGAACTCTATTGAAATTGAAAAATTTATGTTAGAAGTATATTTTACTTCATTGTGATTCATCTTCCATTTCCTTACTTCCATATAACAAACATTATTTACTTTTTAAAATTTAATTGACGAGAGTAGTTAATGTAAAACGAGAAGCTATGTAGGTAAACCATAAAACAACAAACTCTAAGGAATCTATTTGAGTATGTTTGGCTCGGAAAATTGTTTAGAAGTGAACGTTTTTAGATAAGGAGGTTGTGGTTTGAATGTATTTTAAATTATTTTGTAGAAAAACGTATATAATATATTGTTTGTTTGTTTGTTTTCTGGCACGACAGACCGTGGAGGTCCAAGGCCTCGCACAATGTACTGAGGATATACATCGCGTGTCTCTTGACCAGGTTTTCAGAGGGTGAGTTCGTCACTTCCACGCCTATTCTTGTGAGTGCCACCCATTGGCTAACGGGCCTCACAAATGTCCGGGGGGAGGCTGCGAGTGAGTGATTGTGAATTTATTTGCTTGAAAAAAAATCCCGGATATAGCTGGGCTCTAACTCGCAACCTTTGGGTTGGTAGACAAGTGCGTCACCACGCTGCCACCATCGTCCCCCTCCCCTCCCCCCCGTGGTGGGTATTTGTAATACATAAACACAGTTAATACATTTCCATACATAAGTTATATATAATGGTCATATAGCAGAAAATAAATTTAAGTCTATATAAGCTTAATGTTCCATATGTAACCAATCTAGCCCGAACAAGATGTCATTCTTTCTATTATAAACTCCCTAACCACCCAATCCCACTTTCTAATCTTGCTTCCTCTACCATTTCTTACAATCCTCCGAGGCACCTTAAAAAAAGATGGCCACGTGACCTGCTAATGTAAAACGTCATTAGAGTGCTACCAATGGGTATTATCTACACGCCTGTATCACTCCATTTTAACTGAGATCAAATTTAATAAATGTATTATTATGTACACTTGTACTTAGATCAGATTTACCAAATGTATTATAATGGACAGTTGTAAATAGCAATAAATAAATATTTTAAAAAAATGTACACTTGTAAATATCAATAAAGAAATAATTTTTTAAAAAAGTCTATACAAGAAAGCAAGATACATATTAAGATTTCCGAACGGTACCTCTCGAGAAATCTAAACAACCACGAGAAGAATCAGCATGCATCTATTATTGTTCATATCTTTTATGAATTCAACTATTCAGAAGGTTAAGGAGGAAATTTCACTTAAGATATGCCGATCTCCAAGCAGAAAACCTCTCACTTCTGCATTTGCTGATAACATTATTTTTTACAGGATGACAAGAACCTTCATTAAAACTTTGGCATGTTAAAAGAATAATTACTTAAGATCAATATATTTGTAAAGCCTATCAAAAACAGTCATGAGAATAGAGAAGTGACCTACGGGAACTATGCACGACTGAGGCGAAGATAGAGGCCTCAAGCTAGTGGAAACATTGAACATTGAACATGGAAGCAAGTCGGTAAATTTGAAATAACTACGACCTCTAATCTATAACCTAAACCAAATTAAAATTGGATTATTATGCTTCAAATGTCTATAAAGGAAGATTGTGCTTTGGCTTTGATAGGATCCGACCGATAGCAGTTGTTACCAAAAATCAATTACTTAACTGTACAAAATCATTTTATTACCAAAAATACCTACAAAAAAGTTTTTTAATTTTTTTTTGTTGATATTTCTACATTACAATTTCATTTTTTCCTTCACTTACACACTGATTTTGTTGAATGTACTGTAGTTCATAACCCATTGAATATGTTTAATGTCAAAATTAGTCTCAATCGTTAGATGAGGAGTTATTATTATTAATTTGTATCTAGTGGACGCGGTTAAAGTATTTTAAGTCAGACAATGGCTGAAATAGGTTAAGAGCTTTATCAACTGTAAAATATTTTGGACTTGTACTACTTTTACCTCCACTCTTCAATCTACTGTAAAACAAAAAAATTTTGGTGAAAAAACTTAATTTTATGTACAGACTTATACTAAACAGAGTGTAGGGGTGGTCTAGTTTTAATGGGACCGTCACGAAATAAAAGTCAACTCCCAGGCGGAATCGGCACCTGTTGACTGAAGATTGGTAAAACACCTACATCGATTTCAAAATGCTGTGCTGCGTAATTTAAGGGTTAAATATTTCGGCTATTTTTGAACTTAAACTACTTTTTCCATATTCCCCAGACGTTATGATTAACTGTCTGTAATAAACTTATATATAATAAATCTATAATGTTGGAATAAATGATATGGATTTCTTCCCACGATTTAGAAGCAGATATCCCTCTACCACCGAAAAGGATTTTCTTAGATGAACGATATATGGAAATACATTATCGTGTAAACATATTTTTCACGGAACAGCTGCAATGGGAAAATGGCTTATCCGATTACGCCAAACTTCAGAGGGAAGCAACAATGGACCGGTATTAATTTGGTTAAATCAGATTTTGCTTATGTTTATTATAATCTTTTTTTTTTAACTCTATTTGTGAAACAATGCACCAATATAATTTTCTTCACATGCATGTTTCAATCACGGTTCCTCCCATAAATTTTGTTATCATTATATCACTGTCTGTTACTCTAACACTACTGTTCTAGTGTACCCTGTAGATAATCCTCCCTTCCTCATATGTCAGAAATGGTCTTTAAGAGGGTCATGAAAAAAAAATATATATAAAGCCACTCGTCGGACGCTGCTCTATGGTGCACCTTTATTGTGGAATCTTTACAGGATTGCGCCCGACCGACTTCAGAACTTCTAGAACTCCATACTACGGCGGATTGCCTGAGGCACTAAACTGCAAAGGTCCAGGAACAGGGCTATCCACGAAGAACTGCAGCTTTCTTTTGTGCTGGAGTATATAGGCCCACAGCATATCAATTTTTTTATGGGTAGGGGAAACCCTCTTTTCCAAGAGATCACTCCTCCACTAAGACCTGGGAGGTGGTAAGGGATCTTTCCTCTTGGTTGATGTCTTGACTGAAGGAAGGGATTTAGTTTCTGTCTAAATTTTCATCTTCATTCTTCACCAGCAGAGATAGCCTTCTGCGCTGATGTCCAAGCTAATGACGAATAAGGATCTCAATAATCATTTCTGTTTCATTTCACCAACTATTAGAGGCATAAGAAGATTAATCTATAAGCTCATTAGCTATTCATATTAGTTATAAATTGAGCTTATTTACTTCACATGAAATAAAAAAAATTCATGTTTTTACTTTTATTTCGAGTACGACTTGGGCTTGCTATGTTTAATAACGAACTTCATCCAATAGGTAGTAAAGTAATAAGGCATTGTATTTGTATTTAGTATTTGCAGAACCGGCAAATATTTACTAGGTTTACTCGTACCAAAGAGAAAAGAGTTTTTGGCTATGAGCCTTTGAAGTAATCTAACTTGTTCTCTGGACAGTGCAAATATGCCTTTCTATCTTTCTGAATTACTCAGTATATCTCTCTTTATTATTACATTTTTCACTTTTGAAATATTTTATAATTTCAATTACATTTGAACGGTAAAAAAAGTCCATATAGTTGCTTCACCAATTGTATTGCGTAAATACACAATTAAGTATATTTCAAGATTCAAGAATGGATTATATTTTTAAATAAATTTGATTTGTTGTATTCGCACTCATAAGCACAATAGCATTATATGGAATTGATATAATTAATATTTCAAAAAAAGATGCTTAAACGTAATTTAATCAACGTAATTTAACCATATTTATTTTTGAAAAAAATGGTGATCGTACCTGTCGCAGCAGCACATTAACGCGTTGGAACAGAAATACAAATTATTAAATGTTCAAACTTTGTATACTTTTTGATGTTAATGTAAGATGAATTATGCCTATTTGATAAGCCTGCAGTTACGTGATTTTGTACTGTACATTATTACTGATCCCAAAGGATCAATTGGCCAAACTTTTATGGGTCAATTCTTTACTGATTTGAGAGAAGATTCTTTGAAACGATTTTGAACTTGAGGAAGTTAGAATTAAATTCATGTAAGGGCGGTAGAACTCCAACAGATATCCAAGCAAAGAGAGAAAGAAAATGGGTCGAAATCAGTCAATACGGTGGACGGGGCACTGATTTACTTTGTTTTGTTCCGTCTGTTAAATGTTTCCTTTGTATACTTTCTTTATTTTATTTCCTCATGAATTGCTGATTTTTTTTTTCTAAGTGAACCTTAGAAACCTACTACTTCCTTTTTCTTTAATTTATGTATCATTAGGAATATACAAATCTACGTTATGAAAAAAATCAACATTAGTAGGTAATGACAATATGCTCTAGATGAAACACTAAAAATATACTAGTTTCAATTTTTGATAAAAAAACTATCTTCATTTTATTAATTTATCTTATATTATACAATATCATGAAGCACATTGAAAATATAGATAGATGATGAAGGAAAATATATTTTTTTTAATTACTACTTCTCTATAAGTGTGATTTCCAGCTATCTTTCTTAACTCTTTGCATTTTTTGCTCGTGGAACTAAAAAAAAAATCTATATAAAAATATTTCTTATTTTTTTTTATTTTATTTTTATACCAGATCGGCCTGGTGGGCCTTACATGGTTGATATAATTTATATTATATATATATTTTAACAGTTGATTATGAGGGAGTATAGTCATACAAATGACACCCCTAAGTATATACAATGTTCTTATTAAAAAAAAAATAATACTAATAAAATAAGTAGATAAGAATAATGCTTCTTAATAAAAGAGGAAAGTAAAATTAATAACAAAAAATAATGATATTGGTACACTTAAATAAAACAAACAATTGCCTTCTAATAGTAAAAAGAAACAAGTTAATTTGAAAAAGGGAAGAGAGAAGAAAAGAGAAAAAAACAAAAAATAATAATAAGTAAATAGAGGTAGTGTGACTATGAATTAATTTTATATTTAATAAAAATGTATAAAAGAATGTTCTGCAGTAGTCTGGGCTTCAGTCTTGGGGTTGAGGTTGGGTTTCCCAGGTTGTAGGTCACTGCTCCTTTAACTGTCGGCAACTATGAGTGGAACTTCATGAACGGTTTTTTTTATATAATCCTCTATTGACTCCATATGTAATTAGCGATGCAATTAGCTATTTCTTATGAACCAAGGCTATTTCTTAACTCATTAACTGCGATTCTTAGGACTTTATTTTGAAAATATTGTAGTTTTTTCCTTTTCGTGAAGGATGCCGTTCCCCAGACTTGAGGATTGTTTTAAATATAAGAACAGTTGTTTCTGGTTTTAGTTTGGAATTTCTGTTTAGGATAGGATATAGCATTGCTGACCTTGCAGAAGTTATGAGTTAGTTTATATTAAAATATTGTTTTAATCAAAGTTTAGAAATATTGGTAAAGAACATAATATATGCCTACATAAAATATACTACTATATAAAATGAAAATGACTGAGAATTAAGGGTTGTTATCAGTTTTAAGAGAAATTATAAAAGCTGTACGCATCAGAATGTATGTAAGAATTGTGTAGTATCTTGTTGCTTCTTGTGTGATTATACACGTATAAAATTAATTACTGATCATTTTTATGTTATTTTGTCTTTTTGTTACAGCTTCTGTTAGTAGACTACTCAAGTACTGGCAGACACCATTACTTACAACCGGAGCTTTGACATTTGATTTTTCAAAAAACAAAACACTACCGAATTCCGAATTTCATCTTTTAGTGAGGATGGGCCATCTGTCCTTTGCTGCCATGGCCCATTTCACTATAGCACTTCTAGATGAGTGAGTATTAAAAGTTATATTTTAATTGTTTATTATATCAGTTTAAATAAAAGACGAAAGATTCTCGAACAATACACAACTTACGTTCCATGCGAACGTATTAGAGCATTGATGTCTATGTCGAAATTTTTAAAACCAAATTTTTAACGTCTCAATCATCTCTTATCCTCAGGGGATAAAATCACTGAACATCTCATTTTTTTAAAATAACTTTTTTTTCAAGAATAAATAAATAATATATATTTTTTTCCAAAATAACTTAATAGTTCCAGCAAGAATTTGAAAACCGAAATAGTGATTCACCACTTCTCCATGAAATTCCCTTTCTTTAAACGATTCATTCATCAAAAATCAACGCTCCTGAGTGCCAAAAAAAGATGATAGTTGTGATGAAGAATATGATAGATAATAACATATTAAGTATTTTTACAATAGTTTATTTTTCATTTCATAAATATATAAAAAAACTAAAAAATCAAAAGTACAGAGTTTATTATTTTTATTTGGGTTATTTTACTCTATATAAATGGTAGTTAACCTTTAAATATTTTTTATAAAATCAAAAAATGTTTAAAAATATGCTCTGTTGGTTTAATTTCTTTAGTGTAAGATTTTTAATTTTTCTTTATTCAACTATAGATTTTATTAAGTTTCCTTTAAGGAATTAATCTTAGTTCATATCAGTTTTCTAACAAGTATCCTGTATCAACTTCGAAAATCCTTTCAAGCAATATTGGATACTACATCACGTATACTCTTGTTAATGTCTTTATTAGAAGACAAATTTTAACAAACCATCAAAACTTTTTATCAAAACACCTGTTTATTGTTCTGCGACTGATGATTTGAATTTAAAGTAAAATCTACGGATAATTAAAAAAAAATAAGAAGGATAAAAAAGTTATGGAAAAAGACAATTTGAAGGCCTATTTAGATTGTAAGTATTCAAATATTGAATATTTATCTAGTTTATATCACGCTGGGGAGGTTTTAACCGACTTCACAGGGCTTCGTCAAGGCTGAATCCTGATTGTTAAAGGATAAGTTGGTTTTGAAAAAATTGTTTTGTAACCTCCAAAATTTAGCCCTGATGAAGTGAAATTTTGATTACCAATAAATAACCTTCTTGACCGTCTTTCGGACTATCTTCGTGAAATCAATAACAATATAATGAAAAAGCTCTACCTTCAATAATTAGTTGAGTGTTTTTGTGTGGCTTTAGCGCATTTGCTCAGCCTCCACTGGCTCATTACCAGTGACGCGGTGAGAGGGATGCGTTGGGATCTCAAAGAGCTCTGCTCTATCTCTCATGCGTGGAGGGATAGAGTGGGCTCCGCGATCCTCACATCAATATTGTTAATGCATATAAGAGTGTTAATGTGACTGTTGATTATTTTATTTTTCCATGTACATATTTTGATTATTTTTATTTTCTTTATCCTTCTGTTTGTGTGTATTTAGAGAGAGATTTTATTTATTTTTTATGTTATTTTTTTCGTTTATTTTTTTATTTTAATTCTTATGTTTTTTTTTATTTTAGTATGAATTTAATAAGTTATCACTATTATTTATTTCCCAACAATGTTGTGGTAGATTGCAATATTTATCAATAAATAATAAATAAAAAATAAAAAAACCTTCAATAACTAATCCAAATTAAATGAGAAAGATTCTAATATTTATCTATTTTTGTTATAAAAAAATTAAAAGATATATAGGGAAAAAATCCTTTATTTGAGTGAGGCCGGTTCATCATTACCATTATGGATTTTGTTCTCAACATTTTTGGATCCCTCATATTCTTGTTTCAATGTCCAATCTACTATCCTACTTTTGGAGTCTTCCCTATCAGCAGCGCCGTTATCTATGTTGTACATTTCCCGATTTTCAAATTGTGGCATCATATCGAATTTCGTAACTAAAATCTCACCCCAGTACCTTTTCTTTCCCATACTCTCGTCCAAGCTCTTCAGTTGACTTTTTAGTCCCTTATCATACAATTTAAGTGACCCATCAGGATTTCTTTTTTCCCTTATTTCTGTTCGCTCACAAAACAGGCTGGCTTTAGGTCTGTTAATCTCGTGAAACAGATGAACATTGTGCCGAGAATCTATAACGTCTGGCAACAGGTCGCCGTATGCTTTGGCTGCTGCCATCTTGGACAGGACTTCGGCGTAACTGTAGTTAGAACAACTTTGGAATAGTTTCCCTTCGTCATCTTGCCCATAAGAAGGGTTGATGTAGATGTTCTGGTAGCTGGGGACGAGTTGGGCGAACTTGTCCCCGATATGCGAGAACAATGGTGGTATAGATGCTGAGTGAGTCGCAATTGAGACTGAATCTGTAACAGGTCCTGTATGTTGGTTTGTTCTTGCCGAGGGAACTGCATCAGTTATTTGCATTACTGAAATGATCCATGTCCTAGGATTGTAATATCGAGGATCAATATGTAAAATGTAAATCAACATGTAATATCCTAGGATTGTAATAATACATTTTATCTCAATAAATGTCTAATAAAACTATTTAATGTATCCTTGAGGCTTTGTAAACCGAATAAAAACAAAAATAATTTTTATTTAATATAATAAAATTTGAATCTGGAATCTAGCTCAATTCTAATAATTTGATACCTTATTTTGATTTGAAAAATTATGTCGTATAAGCTTGAGAGCGTATTAGATAAGCTTGTCGTTGACATGTTTGATGACTTAGTTGAGTTTTAGCTAATCCTCTCCGGTAGACACCCCGATGAAGACCTGAAATTCAGGTCGAAACGTCGGCATAAATAAATATTTTTTGTTTATTTATGTTGTTTCTTTGCTGACCGCACCCCCCGACCATCTTCTCCAATCAGTAATCAACGGTCAACTATCTACACCTCATTGTAAATATTTATAAATGTATTAATAATGTGTAATTATTTCTTACAATCTTTAATAATAATATAATTATTTGTTATCTGAAGCAAATGCTGGTGTAATCGTAGAATCTGAAAATTCTAGTGTCCCAAATAATGTAGTTCCCTCGACCAGAGACCCATGTTATTCAATGCTGCTATTTATTCAGACTGAGTGCCAGTGGTGAAGGAAAAATGGATCAAGCTGCTATCTTTCCTAACTGTTTTTGAATGTGGCTTACATTTTTCTTTTTTATTTATATATCATTAACTTCTAACTTTAAATAAATTGAGATGATTATTTGCAAAAAAGACTCTTATCCTATTATCACACTTTTTATTAGTAAAGACAAAAAAAATGAACGAAAGTATTATTGTAATGATTATTCCCGTTTTCTGAATATACTATTAAATAAGTTGAGTATCAAAACTAGCATCCTATGAATAACTGTTTTCAGACTTAAACCTCTAGTTAGCTGGATCATATTTATTTTGAATAGGTTCTTTTATGGTCAAAATACGTGGATTTGTTTCGTTTACAATGCATATTTATCCGTATAGACACATATTATCCCTGCTATGGAACAGGAGGATAAAAATAAATTAAATCTTTTTATTTTATGGAATTATTTTGTTATATCATTCCTGTTCCTGTTTTGTATATTCCGAGGCAGTTATTTTGAAAACTTTGAATGATTAATGAATTTTACAATATTAAACAAATAGACCAGTGTAATTAGATGTATAAGAAATCTGAATAATGGTTATCTTTGATATATACATTTAGATACGAATTCTAAAAGACAAAGAGATCAATAGTGTTATTGTTCAAAATCATATCACAAATTTAATTATTATTTTTTCTTTTAGTGCCACACAAATATCTGACAAAACCGACTGTCTTTGGTGTTGTAGAAGAAACTTTCATCACCTACAGAAAAAAACAAATATTATTGTTATTTAATAATCAAATCATTTATAACTTACAGGTTTTATATTCAGAAAACACGACTCATTTGAGAAAAATAAACAATTCATATAAATGTAAAATATGTATTTAAAATAGCTTTTGGTTCATTATACTATTTTTTAAATCATCATATTTTGCCTAAAAAAATCTTAAATTGATTCAAAGTATTATTTCAAGTTCTTAGCTTATCATAAATTGATTGTTTTGTTCTCAAATCAGTATAGTTTATTCGGTTTAACTATATAGTTGCGAACTATTTGGTTGGTAAATAAAAGCAGTAAAATGTTTTGAAAGTTTCTCCAAGAAAACGTCGGTTTTGTCAAAAGTATTCGTGGCTCTAGAAAAAAAAATAGTTTTGATAAAAAAAATATAATTTATTAAAAGGATAAAATAAAAAATATTAAATTTCATCAAAATAAGGTACCCTGGATTATATTTGAAATAATTTCTTTATATGTATTGATCCTATAATCATATACAAATATTCCCAGGGTATTAACTATTCGTGAGCAACACTATATCTAGGATATAGTCTCTATATAAAGACTAAGCGAGAGGAAAAACAAAGATCTGATGGAGTTTAAAAATGCACCAATGACCACTGTTTCGAAAAATTAATTAATAGCTAAGTTAGTCTACAGTTTTAAATAAATTAGCTAATATTTATACTATTCCTTCTACAATTAAAAAATATTAATGAATAAATTGTAGCTAAACATATTTAGTAGCAAGAAAACAAATCCTATGGTCTATGAAATAAAAGATTCTTCCCTTACCACTTATGCTGAAAGCTTAGAGGGAACGAAAATGTAGTACAGTACAATTCTTACAAAGATGTGAATTTGAGACCCTTTAGCCCAATCCTCCCCATCCCCATATGCTATTACATAAAGATATTATTCACTTACATATTATTAATGTTTTTTCTAAATATTTAAAAAAAAAATCGAAAAATAAATTGTTAATGGTTTTAGACACTTTAAATTAACTATTCGAAAACATTGCGTTTTCCAGAACTCTTATGAATGAAGATTTGAGGGTAAAACCTATGAGTTCAGGTCGAAGTGCAATTAGGGAGGGTGAGGTTGGATTTTTTTTAAATTAATATCAAAAATTAAATAACACCCATTACTTTTCTTTTATTCCCTGGATTGAAATTCAACTAAAAAAATCATATTTGAAATATTTAAATGGAAATTATTTACAACCGAACTCTACCGGCAAAACAATGAACCTACAAGATTTGTCTCGATTCTATACACTCGGACTTAATAAGATATGTCAAAACGAAAACAAATATTCTTTTATTTTCTATAACTATGTGTTTATTAATCAAGAAGTTTAGATTTTCTGCTCAAATGGATGCTACCGAAGGTGTATAATTATTTAAAGACTATTTTTGATTGGTTGAATATTTAAAAAAATATATATAGATATATATTTATTATGTTATAAAGAGATACGAAAATTGTTGTAAACGATTGTATGTCTTGAAGTTGTTATATTTCTATTCTTATTGTTATCACCTAATTCCCTATTAATAAATCAGCTATGATAACCGGTGAAAACAATTTTTTTGTCCGGGTTTGGTCCAAACAAGAAAAAAAAATAAAAAAACCATGGTTTGAATTTTTTGTACTTAATTGGCTATTTTGCCTAATGTTAATCTGCTTATGAGCGTATAGCCAGTTTGTGCAATTATTTACTTTTGTCCAAAATTATACTACTAGACGTCGTCAATCGATTGATGGAAATTATATACGAACAAGTTATAGAAGTAGAAGCATCAGAATTAGCTTGTTGATATATAATTTTTTTTACTTTTACTAGTAAGTACAGAACAAGTGATTTGCGCAGCAAAAATTTCATAATTTAGTACTTTATAGTGTTTTGTTTAAAATTAATGCAATTAAAACATGGGGCTAGCAATCTTCAATTGGTCCTAGCAAGAGCATTCTAATAAAATAGTGATGGGTCTGGTATTTGTTTAATGTGCTTAGCCACATAATCCCAACCGATAACAAAATGTCTATCAATCTGACATTGTTTATAACGTACATGATACCTCAGACCAAACGTTTTGACTCACCTTTGCATAAATAGAACAGTAATAATCTAAACTGTACTCACCATGACCAATTCCTTAATATGTTATATAGCTTCATATTGTCGTTAACCATAATCGGTTAGGTTAACATCTATATAAATATTATATTAAAAATTGTCAACAAGCTTCTTGAACATATGGTAAACTTATATTAAGCTTGTAGATAACTCTTTCAGAGGTGTAAATCTAATTTGTTATTTTTTTTTCATATATTTCAAATTATATTATTTTTAATATATTTTTTTTATATCTGTTTAATTTTATGTATTCTAATCATTTGAAAAAAATAACGGTTAATTCATTCATAGTATTTTTGGTTTAAATGTCAAAGTTGTATTGCTGATAAACAAGTAAATATTTACTACCCAATAAATTGTTTTAATGCCCATGCTAATTCTAGAGTAGAAACAGTTTGTTGTCCTACGGGCTAGCATCCTGTTCTAGCTAGACGGTCGAAATATTTCCTGGTGCAACTAATGCGAAAGTAGAGCCTTCTAGTATCTGAGACATGCTTCATAATGAAGCTAATAGCCATATTAAATAACTAGAAGTGTACAAATAACAAAGTACAAGCATATATAATTTTGTTTCATGACAGGGACAGCCATTAATGACATTACGCAAGTGAATAATACAAGTCAGCATATGGGAAAGGTTCTATTCGGAGAAGATTACACGTTCATATCATTGGTAGAACGTGAAACCACATATCTGTTAATGCCTCTGATAATCAAAAGGAAACAAAAAAGTGTAAAATTAAATTTTCATCATATTGTGGTGGTGTTGTTATTCTAAAAAAGTATGTACTAGATATAAACCACCCTTACCTTTAAATCCCGCCTTTTCAATCATTTCCTATCCTTAATGTATGGAGTATAAACAAAATACTGATATGTTCTTGGTCGTTTCAAATTTTTCCTAACTTTATTAATATCTTTAAAAATTTTGTAACTAACAAATCTTACATCATTTATATAATAATATGGTTTTCTGATTTTAAAAAGTGTTTTAAAGTGGGGTCCATTCCGAAATCCAAGCTAAACGAATATAATTGAAGATTTGTTTTAATATTTGAATATCTGTCTACCAATAATTTTTGGCGTTTAACCAGAATCTATGCCTTCACTCCCTGATGAAGACCTGAAATCCAGCTCAAAACGTTGGCAAGAATAAATCTTTTTTTATATTTGTAGACCACACTACCCCCCCCCACCCTAACCGTTTTCTACACAAATAATTTATAACCTAGCTTTGGTTATGAAAGAACTTCTATTAATTTATTTAACCAGCAATTTAATCAATAAATTAGCCGAATTTAGTCATTCCTAGCAAACACCAGATAAATGTTGGATTATCCTAATTAAATTTGTAGACATTATCTAATAATAAAAAAAGCATATATTTATTTCTATTCATGAATGGCTGAAGCAATGAGAATTGATTTATAATTTAAAATTTTATTAATATTCGATTAATGAAATAATCAAAACTTTTAAGACACCGAAGGATTGTGAAAAGCTTGGGAATGAGGGGAAGGTATGTGATACGTTACAGATTTGAAAGACTTGGTAATGTTTACTTTGGTTAATGATCTAGGCTTCTGAATTGTACTATTGCAAGCAATATGTATCGATCAAGTTACACAGCAACTTCACATTGTGATTTTGTTGTATGAATACTTTTGCTTATTATTCGAAACGTTACAGGAAACCTTTTTTTCTCATTATAAACTTTGTAATTTATGAACATTGAAATTTATTAATGTTCCTTAAAACAATTCCTGCATACTTAGATAATTTATTATTTGCGCTCTAATGATTTTATTATTAAGGTTCCATAAGGTGCTCTGTTTAAACAACTGTTTAAACAGTTAAACATTTTTTTTATTGCCCTGTTAGAATCAATTAAAATTTAAGGATCACTGAAAGTTTACAAGTTGAAATAAATCTTTCAGTTCGACTTGTTTACACGATTTGTTGTATGGTTGTTAATATAGTCATGTAAATGTTAATTTAATTAATATTTAACGATTATAATAATATTAATATTATATGAAAAGTCTGATGAAAAAAATAACAGTGTTAAATAAATAAAATAAAATAATTTATTTGATAAATAAATACAATAAAACCAACAGTTGAACAAACTGCTAAATTATAGCACAGAACAATTCTAATAGTTCTCATTTATAAGAGTGTATCAATAATAATGTTTTATATGATGGTGAAAACTGTTTAAAAATTCCAGGTTACCGTTTGAGAACATTTTGTTTTTTGATTTTCATGGAAATATAGGATTGACAGTATTTTGGAGTGCAGAATCTAAATCGGAGATATGTTTTGGCATAAATTATCGTTTTTCCTAAAGGTTTTTTTTTTCTGATATAGTAAAATCTGACATGTATCATCGGCATACGTGGTGATGATAGTGTTAGGATGGGTTGGGATGTCAGCTGTGAATACTGTATAAAGGGAAGGACCAAGGATACTACCCTGAGGTACACCAGCAGACTGACGGAATAGGGATGAATAAGCGCCGTTGTAATTTACTTGAAATAATCTGTCAGAGAGATTAGAATGGATAATGAGAAAGTATGTTGGGGGTAGGAATTTACGGATCTTGTATAGCAGTCCTGGGTGCCAGACTCGATCAAATGATTTAATTTTAAAACATACTGCTGAACTATTGTAGGAGTGGGTAACTCATTCGTTGCTTATCTACTAACTCCAAGGATCTGGATTCAAATCCGGCAGTAGTGAATACCCTTAATTGGATAAATATCTGGCAGTCGAGCATGACTCTGAACAAATCACTTCCTTGCAGAACCGTTTAGTAATAGTATTTTCTTACAAAATACTGCAGTCCGAAACCTTCATGGGTTGTAGCAGTGTAGATTTAATTTTTTAACTATTGAATTACTATTGAAACATTCTTAAAAAATATATAAAGACTTCGTTCTTTTAGATATGGCTCTGAGACGTCTTACAATAGATATCCCTGTACTTTTCAAAAAAATATTTTATATTTAAATAAAACAAAAATTCAATGTCTCAAAAAAAAGTACAAAAAAAAAAGTATGTACAATTTTATTACCTATGTTGTTCAGTTACCTCATTTTTTCATGCTTTTAATCATTTGGTTGATGACATAAATTATGACATATAATTGTTGCTCTCACTTCTTCGTCTGTTGCTCCACCACTTTATTGCAACTTTCTCAAATTAAAATTATCCTATCTACACCTCATTCCAACACTTCTTCATTAACTTTATATGTTTTCAGGTTCAAGTGGTCTAAAGTGGCTCTGGTGTACGAGAGAAATGGACTCACCAACGTTTCTGGAAAATTTACATCCAAATTGATGATGGAAACCCTGGTCGAGTTCTTGAAGATTAAGGGTATCAATTACCGAGCTTATGACTTGGAGAAGAACAATCTTTCATTGGCCGAGAACTTGAAGAGGGAAATAGGAAACGAGTACGCAAGTAAGTGGCAGGCTCTATTCGTGTCTTCGTGTTCGTTGCATGCAGCTTAAGAGTGCCAATAATAACGTTTTTTGTGTGTCTCAAATGTGCTAATTATTATTACAAATAAGTGAAATTTTGTTTTGGTTGTCTTAGGTAGATAAGTTGTAAATAAATTTATGAACTTTAAATTTTATTTAAATTATGATCTAGCTCACTTAATACTACCTTAAAGAAAATTCTTCCATTGTATACTCAATGATGTTTTGGAGTTGGATGGTTGAAGTATCGCATTTCACGTAGCAGATGAGGTGACATGTTAACTTTAGTGACGTGTAAACGTTATACCCAGGAACCACTATCAACCCACTTTATAGATACCGATACCAATGTTTGTGTAGGGTAAACATTTGAGACCATGGGTAATGAAATGCCTTGGTACCCTATATTGCCTTCTTCATATCGAATTTGTCGTCACAGTTATTTATCTGGGGAAACAGAAATAGTTAGTTGAAGAAAAAAATCTCTAAGATTCTTATACTTTATATGACTGATGTAGTAGGTCATATATACAATGAAATTGAAAAAACATAAGATAATAAAAAGAGGTTAAAAAAAAAAGAAAGGAGGATGCTATCTCTTCAGTTGTGATTTTATTTATATATAATATATAATATATATTGACCCCCATTGAAGGAACTTTGTGTCAACTTTAGAATGAAGTATTGAATGAGGTTCTGATTGCGAGGCGTCTTTGATACTTCTGACAGAAGTTCATTTTCGCTTTCGCAAACGCAACTTTAATCGTGTTAGTGTTGCGAAGTTGTTCACTAGAATCATTAATTTTATTAAAATTACACCTTTTATCTTCAATTATTCATATATATCAGCATTTATAAATGCAAAGTTTATGAATTGTATTTAAAAAAAAAAAAATGAAGTTCAGCTACTGTCAATAATAAATATGTTAATATTACTCATGCTTTAAAAAATATAAATGAACAGTTAATTTAAGTAATAGATTAAATTTATTGTATATACTATTAGTATATTCCAGTTTAATTTAATGAAATTTCAATGCCTAATTGTAAGAATTAAGTTACAATATTGATTCATTATAATTTTTAAAAAAATGATTATAATCAATTGGTTTTTCTATCTTTACAAGTAGTTGCATAAGTATTCTAATAGCATTTAATAAATATAGTGATTAATTATTATTTGAAAACGTATTTTGATTTTCAATTTATGTAATATTTATATGTTTATTAATATGAGAATCGAGTTGCAGTTTCATAAACTTCTAGGCCATTTATAAGAGATTTAGAAGAACGGCTAATGACTGTCAGATATTCTATGGAGAGGATACATATCCTACGGCAAAACTTCAAAGGTAAGAATACTTTGGTTATTATTTGATTTCAGATTTTTTCTTTGTTAGGCTATATATTAGGCTAGATAATTTATTTTTGAAGTTTAAGATTTGAAAGTTTGTCGGTAAAATCTTTGAAAATAATTATTTGGTACGCAGTATAATAAAAAAAATCCCCAGTCCCAAACTTGGCTCAAGTGCGCATCCAACCCTAAGAAATGTGGTGAGACTATAAATGACTCGCATTCTTCTTGTCTTTACATTGAGCGGCTCTTAGGGCAAGTAAAGTTTCAGACCAGTAA
Organism: Halyomorpha halys; assembly: GCF_000696795.3. Classification (NCBI taxonomy): domain Eukaryota; kingdom Metazoa; phylum Arthropoda; class Insecta; order Hemiptera; family Pentatomidae; genus Halyomorpha; species Halyomorpha halys. The sequence continues at coordinate 355,353 of NW_027110898.1, forward strand.
TGGTATTTTAAATTGGCCAAAATTTTACTGCTATGCTTTTATCCCTGTAAGATTTAGGGATCAAAAGGATGGAATAATATTACAAGATTAAATGAATTATAAAACATAGATTTGTTTTCAAGAGCGTTAAGAAACAGTTTTCTTTCCCATTATCTTAAAAAAGTTGAATTTATTTACGTTGGGATTATAAAATGGACCAGAATGTCTGCACTAGCTCCTTTTATGAAATCCGCCCTCACTCCAGCACGAACAAGTTTAGGGGTAAGTGCACACCTTCGCCTAAAATTTAGTGATTTAAGAATATTACGACTACTTATATCTAATTTATAAATTAACTGTGCATACCTCAAGCTTTTGGTAAATAACAAAAGACAAAAGTTCCAGATTTGACGAATTATGCCTAATTATTTTAACAACAGCATACTCTACACAACGCCAAAATTAGGAAGAGAAATATCCAACATTTGTCCGAAAAAAAAATTCATTCATTCCGAAGTTAATGGAAACGAGGAATATTATTTTTGTTATTCTCGGAATATTTGTTTCGTAGAAATATCAAATTTCTTCAATTAGATTTTTTTATCAACAACAATTAAAAATATTCGGACATTAACTTACTTAAAGAATGAAGATGAACTTATGATATCTAGTTTACTATTTTTCGTTTTATCTAAGACGCTCTACCATTTTGCCACTTAGAACATACTATTGTTGGCCTTTTAAACGACCATATAAACCTCTTCATATTGTTTTATTTGCCAAAAAGATCCAAGTTAAGCAAATACTATAACATAAAAGAAATGTTATATGGTTTCATTTCAGGTATAAAGCATGTTTTCGGTGGCATCTAATTTTGGGCTAAGAAAGTCAGGGTTTTGAGTATGAATGCGTATATCAACGTTGTGATAATGTGATCACCATAGTTGCACGGGGTTCTTTATCGAGTCAAGTGCTGCTCCTATTGAAATTTTAGTTTAGCTTTTATCTCTTAATATTTGTAGAGCAAAAGGTGATTGTAGCGGTGTATATTTTAATTTTATTATTTATATTTTAATTTTATTAATACAAATTTGAAATAATTAATTTATTATTCAGTGGTGGCTGTTCCCCTCAACTTCCGGGGCGTTTTTTGATATTTGGCAGGAAAGGTGCAGGTCACTTGACGATGATCCTCGGAACTAGACATTATCTTCCTCCTTTTCGTTTCAAAATGGCTGTCGATAAGATATTTCCTATGGCTATACCTAGGCCATTTATGACGATAGGGTTAAGTACCACACTCTCAAAATATACCCTCTTCTCAAGAAAAAAATTAACACCCCTCTGATTTTAAGGTTTTACAATTAGTTTTGTAAATTTATTTACACTGTAATAAAAATATGTTCTGTATATGGCACGTTAGAAACTCTAGGACAAATACCAACTGTATAAAATTAACTTTTTTAATTTCTTAAAAATTTAGTTTCGGACTTAAATCTCTTACACAGCAAGCAAAGGTATATCGTCTGTTTATTTTTTGATTGATTATTGTTGAATTATAGTGCTATATTACATTAAGGAGGTGGGATAGCTCGAGTCCACTTGTAGGTAGCAATTTTATTTCTTTTTTTTAAATTTATATGTTAACATTAATATATTAAACATAATATAATTTTAACTGACCACAACTGAATGATATTAACAGGGAAGTTTTCAGATTATTTCATAATAAGTACAAACATACATTGTACATAAGAATTAATAAAGTTTATCACGTGCCAAATCAAATATCACTCATTAAACCGGACATTGGATTGATATTTCTTTACTTTATTTATATATTAAGAAATTGGTACATTAACTGTATAAATTTGGTTACCATATGTTTCTGATATGAACCATTTTTGCTTAAATCAGTTTTCTTTATTAGTTGTTTTTTTATCATGCAAATGTAACATGACGTATTAAAAAAGTTCTAGTCACAGAAGTATTCGAATACTCTTTACGGTGCAAAGATTTGCTAATTCTTATTTTTATCATAAATGTATGCAATTATCGATGCTTAATTCTATTTCTAAAATTATTTGACCTTAGAACTATATTATATTGAAAAATTAGTCGAATTTCCCGTGATATATTTTTAAATTGATGTTAAGACTACAAGGAAACTGGTAGGTATATTGCGACGTATTAAGCCAATTCTGGTTGTGAATGGAGCAACAGGATTCCTCAACAAAGACCAACTTAAGCTATTGTCTCCTTAATGAGAACAAGGGGAGACGTCAGATCTGGCCCTTTCTCAATTTATCAGCGTAATCAATTATCAGCGAATTAAAATTCTTTACATGGCCTACTTGGGTATATTTAACCACTCTATTTAAGTGACTGATTAATTTCAGGTTTTTATATTGAAGTAGTTTAGGCGTTCATTGTAAATAATAATTTTAATGTCAAAGTATTGTAAATACAGGAACTGTATTATATTTATGCCAAAGTTAATAATATTTTGGTGTAAACTCACCTTCATTAAAAAAAATACAATTCCAGTTGTGGCTTCATAAAAACTCAACATGTAAAAATATATATAAATACTGTGTATATAGATATCACCAGTCATATACGCTATGGCATATGTACCCATGATTTGGTCTTGTGTTTTTGTAAACCAATCGGTGCAGAGTAACCAATATAAGAATTGATTTTTTAAGATTCCTTAGTTGTTATTTAAATATTCAAAAGGGGGCACTTATTTTATTTATTTAATACCAGATTGGCCCGTTGGGCCTTACATGGTTAATTTAAGAAGTACATTTTTTTTTTTAAGAATTGATTATGGAGTCAATGATGAAATGATTATATAGTCTCATACGAAAGACACCCTTCACTGTATACAACGTTATTAATAAAAAAAATTAAGATAAAATAAATAATTTAGGATTTAGGTTTTCCACCCATGGTTCTTTAAATCCTAATTTGAGGTCATATTATACTGCTAATTTGGAATTCAGTTTTATATTTAAAAAATAAAAGAAACATAAGCGTTCTAAGTCTAGCTAGTTCCTCGTTTTTGTATCCAGAATCGATCTATATGAAAGCCTTCCATGTTCAATGACATGCCTATAAAGCTATCAGTATGCATCGAAGAAGTGCCCCTTGTATCATTCAAGCCTTGTATTCTACGTTGCAGTGTATGTATTCTTTGATGTGCTTCTAATTATCTTCTGACCGATGAATACAAGCGGATCATCCGACGAAAATAAAAAGAAGCTGTGACAAAATTAGAAAGAAAATTTTCCTTTGATAGTGGGTACAATCTTCTGGAAGATGAAGACACCGTCTGTTCAGTTCAAGTAATAACTCCTCTATGTTTCTGAGACATCCATATTGCTATGGCTGTTATACATGTTTATCAGCACTATTGCTCAGAAATAGCAACATGTCCCAAAAACATAAAGATGCATCCCTATTACCTGAACTTTTTAAGCAAGATGAAGGGTATTCGTTCCCAACTTGCGCTCTTGTTGATGAAACAGTGGAACATGTGTTCCTCTGTTGCTCATGTTTTGCTCGAGAAAAAGATAAAGTAAAAATAAAACTAAAGAGCTAGACAGGATTTTTTTGGTGAAGTCTGTTCTTCAAAACCTGGACGCTCTAAAGATGACTGAGCAGGAGAGTTGGAGTGCAAACTGGTAGGCGGCTGAGAGCACAGGTGTGAGTAGGAACGGCCAGACCATGGTTTTGTAAGCATTCTAGTAGTGATGAATACAGAGGTGGTGTTTCAGTGAGTAGGAACCTTACGCGGTTGTGATTTCACATCACCTTATAAAAGATTTCCTTCCTATCAGAAAAAATTACAGATTTTATTTTTTTTATAATCTGATAAATTGAATTTCGGTGTCTACTTTGATTTATTTTACAACTATTACCGTATTTTTCACCTAAATTATAAATTTATGAATTACAATGTTTTTCATTTGGAAGATTAATCATTATTTTTCATGTAATTTTTATTTTTTTTTAAACCCATCCTGTATTTTCTCACTATTTTTAAGGTTATTCATGATATTTGACAGTTTGTTTAAAATATCAAATACTGAAATTGCAAACAAATCTAACTCTTTTTTAGGACAGCTTTTTTTCTTCACTTAATTCCACGACAATTGAAGGGGTAATAAATAATTTAATTAACAATGCAAAGTTCCCATAACTAATATTTAAACCATACCCATTTCTAATCAAGATATATTCTTTTTTGTTAAAAGTTTTAGAAAATACTATTGGAAAAAAAAAATCTGCTTATAAGGGAATCGAATATACATAAAGGAATAAAAACTGGTTTTGTCGTTCTTTTCAAAAGAACTGCTGAGAGGGAGAATTATTGTATTCAGGATAATCAAAAATTTCCTATTATATTAAACGATATTTTAAAACATAGAATCAGGAGGTGGTAACAAGGTTTCGTAAAATTAACTGACACTTTATAAAAAAATAAATAAATGGTATGTTAGGAAATATTGCTCATTATCCTTTTCGTTAAAAATAAAATTATATGTTTTATTAAACCTAATAGAGGAGGATTAAAATGGTCAATTGTATATGATGACTCAAATGGTGATAATCGTAATTATATTTTGAATACAATATAAATTTAAGTTCCACAAAAGTTACAAAATTTTCTTCAATTTAAAAAATATTATCTTTTATCACATTTTTGATAAGATTATGTGTGTGGGTACAGAATCTGATGTTACAGCTCAAGCTGTGATTTCATCTCATAACAAGTTACTCGGATTATAAGTAAATTTCCTATTTCCTTTGAGGTATATGAAAGCTGATGAAAAATATTTTCGCCGCTGGGAAATTACAGGAGGTGTCAGGTGGAGGGCATTCAATTTACGAGATCAAAAGAGGTTATCTTCTATATTAAGTGTAATTTGATGACTTGTGACGTCAACTTATAATGGCTTCTTCGGAAGCTTATCCGTTCCTATGTTGGGGACTAAACTCAAGGAAAGGGGTTTATATGTATAAAAATATCTGCCTCTAGCAGGTATTCAGATCTGTCATTAGTTCCAACGGTTTAACAGATTGACAACATGATCTGACCACGCTACTTTACTTTAGCGTTGGTAGTTCGTTCTGAACTATATTAAAGAGGAGCGAAACCTTATAATTATAGACCGGATTTTCATGCAATTGCACTTTTTTCTCCCTAAATTCTAACAAACCACGACAGATATTCGAATAACACTAATTTTATTTTGCATATTTTGGGGCCATTACAACCTTTTGCTCGTGTTGAGTTGCTTTTCCTGCAAACAATTGCACGTTTTACTCTTTTTGGGCTAAATGTTTATTTTTGTGCATTAAATCTAATCCGTGAATTAAATTGGTCATATTATGCACATATAGTTGTATGTTTGCTAATATTTATTCATGATCATTTAAATAAATCTATAGTTGAAAATTGACAAATCTGAGTTAAAGTAATGCATTTATTAACATTTGAATAGTCCAAAAGAATCCAATCAAAGAAAAAAAAAGTGAACATTAGTGGCGGAAATTTTGGAATAGTGTTAGCCAATGGTTTTGGGTAACCATGAAAAATTCTCTATAATAAGATCCTTTAGTTGTTTTAATTTTTTGAGGCTATTGGGAATTTTATTATTTTATTTTTAATATTATTGTATTATAATACATTTGTATATTATTTTAAATAAAAATCAAACAAAAAATCAATTGTTCGGACATATATGAATATACATATATGAGGAGAAGATGATTAGTAGTATTGTATAGTTACACACAAATATACCAGTGACATAAAAACTAACAAGTAATTAGTCAATGTAGAAATAAGTAGTAAATAGTTAATGTAGAAAAACTTTGAAGTTTGATAAAGAATCTATGTTCATAATTATGAGTCGATAGTTGACCGTAGATTATATTCGGTATAAATAGGGGGTGCGGTCAGTGAAGAACATAAATAAATAAAACTTATTTATTAGTGCCAACGTGTCGGCCAGAATTTCTGGTCTTCATCTGAGGCTCACTTTTCTTTAATTTATTATTTACTATAAATTCTCATTATTAATATTAATAATATGAGAAAACGTCTCATCATTTAGTCAAATTATATCATTTTCGCCATCTGCCTTCAGTCTGTTCCACGAAACAAATAAAATCAAGTAAAAAATAATAGTGAATTACGCACGGTGTCATAAACCTCAAATTCATGGCCACTCTTCAGTCTTATTCAAATATAAACTTATTCAATATTAATTTTATTTTACTATTTTTTTATAATGATTTAAGATTCAATTTTATTTATGAAATAAAGTAACGATTAGGTAATAGGCAATCGTTTTTGCTTGTTTTTGTACAAGAACATTACTAAATAAAAATTGTCCGATATTCGAATAAATTCTATTAATATTTTTTTTTGTGATTAAGTTAACAACTTTAAATATAAATATATGATATGGAATTTAAAATTAGATTATTAGTATTAATGAAACAAAATTATATCAGTAATTGATTTTGTTTATATTTCTGGGTTTATTTATTCATGACAGTCTGTATTAAAATTCGTTTAATTATTACATTTACACATATTTCAATCAATGAATAAATTGAATATTCTAAAAGGATTCATTAATGAATCATAAATGTTCAATGAGCTGAATTGTAATTCAATAATGTATATTTGGCAATCAGCTCTTACCTTCCGTATGAGCATACAATTAGTAAACCTACCAAGAAGCATTGCTCATTAATGTATAATTATCAATTTGATTCTCTATACACTGTTTAATACTGTATCGGAGGATATCTATAGAGATGGTATTTGCAGTGGAGATATCAAGACAAGAAGGATATGGTCTCGATACATTTGGTATTTGGTGTACGACTTATACTTAGTGACTTTATTAAATACTATCTTGTTAATAGTAATCTTATTACTAAACAATTTATTGAATATTGGTTTATATCTAATTTTCGAAATCGAATTTTAATTGAATTTTCTCAGTAATAATTTTTTTTGAAGTTGGAATATTAAGTTAATCTAAGTTATCTTGCATTGAATATGATTTCTTATATCAGCAATCGTCTTGTCATAAGTTCACACTAAATACCCAGTAATTAAGGATTTTACGAATTGTCATTGGAAAATTATTTTTGCAAAAACGTTTGTAAATTAAATGAAAATTAGTTGACATGAATTTTCTTAACTTGAAATAAGAATTGTAGTTCGCAAGGCCATGAAAACAGGGTGTTGTATTTAATTTTGTTCTTGTTGTAGCAATGCATGTTACCCATCTTACAGAAACTGGAATTAAAAATGGCGGCCGAATAGATAAAATGTAGTTCAAGAAGGAAATAAAAAAAAAAGATTAAATAATCGCAAACGATTGATTAGTTCTGTTTTTTTATTATGTTGTACATTGTTATGTTGACACAGATAGAGATTGTAATTATAAATTTTCATGATATTTTTAAAAAAAAATGGTGATCTCTCGTTTTTTGAAATAAATGGTGTTTTTGGAAAACTGTATCTTGGGGATTATTAAACGCATAAAGTTTTTGCGCAGTAGATAGTGTGGAATGTACTTACGCAAAAAAATAGTAAAAATGTTTGGGGGTTTCCTTCAATAAAATTAATTTTCAAATGTCCACCGAGGTGTAAAATTTAGATTTATAATGTCAGTTCTAATCCAAACAACTTATCTAAAAATCAGAACTACTCGATCTAATGCGGTTATTTTTTCTTTACTCCGATTCTTGTACTACAATTGCATTTACCCGGCCATTAATTTTTATTCCAGTGGGTTTAAGATGGCAAACATGCATTTTTAAAATTATTGTGGTCATTATACTATGATATACCCAAACCGTGGTACAAAAAAATTCTCTTTTTTGTTGTAGGCTCTGGGATATTAGATTCAAGATTTTAAAATTGTATTAACACAGCTGTTTTAGAGAATTTTTATCGTAAAAGGCTAAAATATCGTGTTTTTTCGAATTCATACTCCCTAACCTATCAAATAATACCAAATTCAATTTTAAAACTTCTGTTATTTTTGCAAACTCGTCTGTTTTTCAGAATATCGACAAGTCAAAATTCTATTATATTATAGGTTATTCAGTCGCCATATTGTAATACGTTTAACAGTATTTTATGCATTTTTTGAAAAAAAAAAATACACCTTTCTTCCAAGTTTGAAGTGTTCACTTTTTTTTTTTTTACTTTATAATGTTATTGAGAAAATAGGCTCATGTTTATGTATATTTAAATTTTGTTTTTGTTTCTATTCTTGGAATCATAAGAAATCTTGTCTACCATATACTTGCATATTTATATTTAGAGGTGTCAGAGATTTTTATAAGAGGCAAGGAATTTTAAGAGTTTCTAACCATTGTAACTATTGGATGATGAGCCCTCGAAAAAGTTTTCAAACTCATTTATGTCAATCACGAAATTCGTTATCTTCTTCTATAATTTAATTACTTCATAATTTTCTCAGAACTTTAATAATTAAAACTCAATATATAAATGAACAGTTTTTTTCGTCGAGTAAAAAAAAAAATCATTCCCCTCGTCTTTCAGTTTATAATAATTTTTTTGTTTTCAGATTTTTACCAAATATTCTACCCATCTTACCCGAGTGGATAGCGCAGGGAAATTTTAAACATAATTAACCCACGAGTGTTAATGAATCCCTTAAAAGCTTCAGTTTTGAAGCAATTAAACTTCTACCTGAGCAGCCAGATTGATTAAAGCTCTTCAAGATTATGGTGTAATTATATTTGTTTAAAAATTGAACGAAGGCTCTTAATGCGTCATAAATATTATATAAACAGTGATAAATTGTTTTTCTGTGTTGTTATACCGTTGTTTACAGTACTGTGAATACAATTAGTTTTTTTAGCAGAAGGAGTTCTTGTTTTAACATATATTTGGTAATGCATTAAAGAAGTTAGGAATCTAGTCTTTTCCTTCGATTCTGTAATCAGTACTAGAATAATAGTTAACATTTTTATTGCTAGGATAACTCGAATTTGGGTTCTCATTAGTTGCTGAATAAATTGCTAGAATTTAAAACTAAAATGAGCTTTGTACGACCATTACTTTTTATTTATTGCTCTTTAAACATTGACCATTTTTCCGTTAAAGTAAAAATTGTCGCTTATTTTGTGCCATATTCGCTCAACTAAACCTATCATGGAAAACGAATTTAAACTAAATTTGTATATAAAAGAATGTGCAGGACCGATGGTTCTTTTAAAACTGGTGAATAACCTAAATTATTGATTCTTGTAATTCGAGATAAAAATTTAAAAAAAATCTGTTCATCTTTTTAATAGCAACTTTTTATTTATTTAGAATAAAAAGAGTAAATATGTGCCGTGTACGAAGTCATAATTTCAAAGCTTAAAAAGCTATCCAACTGGTAATTAATATATTGTTATAAAATGTGTGAAACGGACATAGAATGGTCATGTTGCCTAGTCCGAAATTGGTACAGAGTGGATACTAAGGGAATTTGATAAATTTTAAGCTGATAATAAATATTTTATATTTCTGTTATTAGCTATCATGAAATATTGTTTTAAATTATTTATATATTTGAACGGAATTATTTTAAGGTCATTAGTTTTTATACGTTTCCTTTTTATTAATAAATCAAGAAAATATTAATTACCAATTTTATTTATATGCCAGTTTTACATCTTTAACTGCCTAAATTTAAGGGAGTTTTTATTGTGAGTTTTTTGATGTTCAAGATAAAGATTCTCATTAAATGCCCCAACGAGGGGTTCAAGAATCGTATGAGTTCTAATAAGGGATTTTTAATGACTTTCTTGTTATCGTTACCATTGTCAGGGTGGTTTCGCTGCAAGCTGATTTATATTTATTTATTTTTCTTCAGTCAGATCATTCTTCTTAATTCTGTGCTCGAATCATTTCTTAGGGTCTGATTCACGATGGAAAAACATCAATGAAGGTTAGAAATATGGTATTATTCACGTTTTCCATAATTGTTAACTTTTTTTTTTTTAATAATATTGGAAATAATTTTGGAATCAATAATCAATAAGCCTTTAGAAAATAATAGAAAAGGTGTGGTGCGTGCATTAAACAAGTTTCACTTATCGTACTGGTGGTAGTGGTGATTAATGGGCTCATGTTAAAGTATGACAATTTTTGTGATTTTCGAAAACAAAATCAAAAGCCAAAAAAGTTTTACTTTTTTTTTTTTGTTTTCTATTTTAGGGTTTCTCGAAATGGAAGCAATGAATATAATTATTTATTTTACTGCCAAGAATACAACAGTTAAACAAAAGATAATGAAGCCGTCATTAAATTGATAAAAATCAGGTAGTCTCGGCTTATCCAGTTCTAGACAGATGGTTTTTATATTACTTTTTTCTCCTTTATTTATTCATGAAATTCTTTAATATTTTTTATTATTGTTAACAATGAGAACCTTTTTTTTAAAAAAAATTAAAGTTACTTTAGAGGAATATTAAAATAAAAAAAAATGAGAATGGGACCTCGTAATTTATTTACCTTAGTTATAATACCTCATATTAAAGACCATTTAATTGACTTACCGAGTTTCTCTCATTTATTTATTCAGAAAACTTTTTAATATTTTGCATCTATCCATTTTTTATTGTTGTTAACAATGAGAATTTTTTATTTTCAAATAAATAAAATTAAACGTACTTAAGAGGCAGATTTAATTTTTAAAAACCATCATTTAAAGAGCTCTCATATTATTTCAACTGAGAATAAGACCTAGTTGGTATTTAAGGACATTTAATTGTTCATAGACTTGCCAAGTTTAATCAAAATCGTTAAAGTTTTTTTTTTTATAAAATTGAAAATCGATAATCGGCCCTAGTGTGACGTCACCAGACGCTATGGGTACTACTTACTACTCGATTGGTCTTTAAAGCACCGTCAACTCAAAAACTTCTAGTAACTACTCATTAAATTGTTTTAGTGCACAATTGAGTATTTCTAGATTTAATCACGTGCTTAAATAAATTTGATCATTTTTATAAAATATAATTTTTTTTTCTAACACTCAAGGATATGTTTATATTTGGAACATGTATTTCGAATTATAGTTGAAATGAATAATCATATAACAATTAAAATTATAATATAACTTTTATGTATATTTTATCATGTATGGATTTGCTGTTTTTGTTTCGTATAGATTTTGTTATAAAAACAGAAAAAGCAAATATAATGTATTTAGATTGTTATTAAAGTATATACTATTTATTTTTGAAATGGGGTACTCAGCATTACGAGAATTATAGAAGGTGTCGAAAGTCCTAACACACTATATTTTTCTTTTCTATGGAGGACATTTAATAGTTTATCATACTTGTAGGATACCTATAAAGCAGGAAATGTATATCACTTATTATGGCCGTATCTAAAAATATCAACAATTGTTACCTTTATAATGATTTGGTTGAAGAAAACAATCTATAACCTTGTAGTGTGGCACGAAGTGCAATGTTTCTAGAAGTTTCCTAATTGGATATTCCTACTTCGCAACTATATAGAACGTGACATCCCTACTTCTGGCGCCAATATAATTTTGTCTTAGTCTTAAATCTATTGATTAAAATAACTTTTTTAATGATATTTAAGTATTGTTTATTGTTTAAAAACATATTTTATATGTAAAGACAAAAAGAAAATTTATAATTTTTGATTTCTATGAAGATTCATATATAAGTGTAAGAATTTCTAATAACGTTTAAAAAAAATGTGGGCTTACTATAGAGAAGCATCGTTAGGTTTTGGTGTTTTTTTTCATAATTTATTATATTTACAACTGTATTAAAATATATAAAATAAGTAAATGTGATCTGAGTAATAAGACATGATGTCGAAGAGTTATTTTCTTTTCAGGCGCACAGAAGGAAAATAAGGTAATGAAGGAAGTGGGTTTGGGTTGTTAGGGAGTTTGCCATGAAAGAATTGGTGTCTGGTTCTGGCCTAATCGGCAACATATGAAATATTGAGGTCCTGATGGATGACTTGATTTGTTACAAAGTAAGGAGCATTCAGGATTTTACAAAGATTTGGATACGAGAGGAATTCGATGTTTTAGTGGAGTCCCAAAGCTCAATTCCCTAAGTCCAAATAGGCCTTATTATGGTCATATATGTTTTTTTTTGTCCACGAGCAGAGCCTTGTCTCGTATGAGGATTATAAGTTAATCGTTTGTCTAGATGCAGTCCTAGATAGCGGATATGTTTGAAAGGAATAAGTAGAGTATTATTGTTAGGGGATACTGTAGGACAGAAAGTCATAGGTTTACGACATTGGGTAAAGGTGATTAGCAAGTATTTATTGGAATTTATTTGAATTCATGACTTTTAAAAACATTCTTCAAGGGTTGTAGGGTAAGATTGGAGGGTTTGGGATACAATGGATTGTTAATTATTTAATAATAACACTCATATGTCATCTGCATACGTAGCGAGCATAGTGTTGGCATGGGTTGGGATGGCAGCTGTATAGACGGTATGAAGGACCAATATTGAACCAGGATTCTGAGGAAAAAGGGAAGAAGCACTGCTGTGATTTATTGTGAATAATTATTGTGTCATGAAATAGGAACCGATAATGCGGAAGTATGTACGGGTTAGGAATTTGCGGAACTTCTATAACAGTCCCGCGTGCCAGACTCGATCAAAAGCCTGTTCTACATTAAGAAAGACTCTCGAGCAGTACATTCCGCGTTCCAATGTAAACGTTACAAGATCAAACACATGTACGTAGGTAAAAGAGAGATAAGACAGTAGGAGGATGGGTAGTCAGATGTTTGAGGTTCGGGTCTCATTTTGACTATGGATAATTTTCACGGGTCAGGAAAATATGTGGATCAAAGTACAGCGTTTTTATAGATATAAACTCATTTCATACAAGAATATTATTTCCTAACTATTAAAACAAATCGATTGCTATGCAATAGCTTTTCGATCCACACTCAAGATACTAATCATTTCTGCTGTCTCATGCCCATATCAATCTATGAATATTATTTTGTCAAATTGATAAGAAATTTAGTTTTTAATAAGTTATTTTCTTAAATGTGCCTATTCTCTGAGAATATAATCTATTAAAACTATATATCTTGCCAATTTGACAATATATATTTGTAGATTAAGATAGAATTAAGAAGCCAGAAAGAAATGAGAAGTATACGAAAAAGACGAAAAAGAAAGTAAAAAGATTAGTTTTTGTTTAGAACAATGCATATACAATTTTTTTTTTTTAATATCTAAGAGTTATTCGTAAAATGTATACAGACGTAAACTATCAAAATCGCCATCTAATAATTGATATAGTTTTTTTTATGTTATAGGTATTGAAGATGAGAATAATTGTTATAAACATTGTTGCTGTCTTTTGGAATGATATTTATTTATCATTTTAGTCAATTTCCTATGGTTCTTAAAAAATATATTATTATTTGATTATTTTTTAGGATTGTTATACCAGAAAAACTGACGAGACGTTATAAATGTTGAGAAATTATTAACGTGCGACTGGATTCCACAAGAGATATCTTTTAGTCAGGTGAGGAAAATATACTTTACTTATTACCATTTATATTTAACAAATAAATATATAATGTCCTACTCATTTCAACTATTATAAACTGTTGAGTTTACTACTATGTCTTTTTGAAACTTCAAATGAATGGAAAAAAAAAACAAGTCCCTAATTATATGATATTGTATTCATAGGAGACAATCTTGTTATGTTTAAATTTTGTGTGGATGTGTTTCGACTGTCTAAACATCCGTGCTTAATTTCCACATATATTGTGATTCATTTCAAGGATAAGTAGACCCAGAAAGCATTTTTCTACGATCTTCGTCAGTTTCGGATAATATAAAAGGCTTGCTTTTTATAAAAAAAAAAAAAGGATTTCTGATTAACCGGTTTCTAATGGGGTGATGGTTTCAGGAACTGCAATTTGATTCTTTCTATTATAATATGTATTTGTTCTGCTTCCTTATTGGATTCAACCTATTGAAAAATGTACGATTATTCAGATCAACTAATTTGCCAAATACCATATAGTATGCTAGAAAGAATTATTTGTTTTTAAATTTGTGTACTAAATTATTTACATTAATATTAATATAAATGTATGCCTAAATATGATATAAATTACAAACATAGATTGTAATTTAAAGTGTACACATGATATAATATGCTATATGATATAATATAGTCATCATATTATTGATATAATATGGTACGTACGGTAACGAACGATGCGGTATCGTACGGTGAAGTAGGGCAAGGTATGAAGCAAAACTATACCCTATAATATAATATGTAATTAGGAATAATATTAAAACAAACTGATATATAGATAAAAATGAAAACAATAACAAAATTTAAAATTTTAGTTTTTATAAATATATATTTTATTTTATTTTAATAGGACATTAATTAAATTAATAATAGCATATAAGACCAAGAATCAAAGTGACGATAATCAAAAATTGTTTGATGTATTTTTTTAAAAATATCTTTATTGAAATTTACTACTGTATATTATATAATACATTCGGTAAATTTGATCTTAGTGAATGGAGTGTTACAGGCGTGTAAAGAAACTACCCATTGGTAGTAGCACTCAAATATTTGATGTATTTGAAATTCTTATTTTATAATTATTTAATTTTAAAACTTATTTTTAGTTAAAATAAACTTAAGTGAAACAAATCATCACGGTTAACTTGAAAACTAAATCTTATATCGTTCCGGACAAGATATAAGAAAAAGTCAAATGTTTCTTAGATTGAAAAGGAGGTACACGAATGTCAAAATATTGGAGAAGATCAGGACATACAATAATATTATGTATTAACAATTTTATAAACAAAAATTATTTTACACTTCAATCTTTCGGTTGAAAGTTTATCAAGATAAGTAATTTTTAGTGTAGCCATGTTGTGTTTTACCAAAGGTGCCTATTTCTCGAAATCAAAGAAGTTAGAATCGGATTTGTACATTTTCAAACACAGCAATATTAGTTTTTTGATAAAAAATTCAAACAGCAGAGCATCATTTGATTTGAAATTATATTTGGATATATTTATAAAACCAAAAATGTTATTGATCTTTTTACTATGAAATATGATTTTTAAAATTTAACTTAAAATCAAAAAGTATGCCAAAATGTGTAATTAATTGTTCTTTACTGTACAGTTACATTGAAAAATGATACTATGATAATCAGTAATCCTTAATATTCGATCTTCACTATTTTTCAATTCAGTGATTCTAGATCCAGGTTTGTTAATGAAAGAAATTCCATTTTCTGCAATGACGCCGGGTTTATTACTTATAATTGTGTAGAAGGATCTGAGATCCGAAATCGTATTGCGTAAGGATCTTTAAATAGTTTAATCTTCACCCAGATAAAGTCTTCCAATTTTCTGCTTAGACATTAGCCTAAACCGATATAGCAGCCTGAAGTAGCGAGTTCTATTGGCTACGCGAAGGGATTTAGTAACCTTAGGCAGTGTGAAAAGGGAGGGCATTATTTGTAGGGATCAGACCGTCGTTGCTTCAACAAAGAACGTTCTTCATCTTGGGGTGCTCTGGGATTTCAGTGTATAATCCTTAACTAGAGGAATTAAACCTCTTACTCCTCCTGTACCTCATGTTATTTTGTGTTTATTGGTTGAAAAGGTTTGGTGCTAATTTTAGTAGATTAATTGAAACATACCTCGGCGTCCCAGACACAAAAACATTTTTATTCTTCAATAAACTTTCATTTTAATATTTTTAAAGTATAAAGCATTCTCATGATTTCTTATTAATGTTCATCATTATTCCAAACTTAGAGATAAAAAATGATTATATTACACATTTTTCATGTCAAATTTTTCTTCATACTTTTTTTAGTGTTTTGTATTTTTTTTTACGAACATTCCTCTGTTTTCAGAATAGAATTTAGTGGCTAAAAAAATCCGATTATATATAGAATCGAATAATTTTTTTATCCGTTTTAAAATACACGATTTGCACATCTAAATGTTCTTTTATAATGATGATTTCTTAATTAACGTCGTTATTTTATTAAATAAAACTTTATCAAATATATTTAAGATATATATTGCATTGAGGGTGAAATATGTATTCCCTAAATCGTTTTACAATGGTTTATTATTAATTCTTAAACTGAAGCTATAAAAATTATCAGAAATAAGCCAAAAGAGTCATGGCTACTTGATACAAGATTAGAGATTTCTATGTTTATTTTATTTTAATTCTTTCTTTATTCATTTTGTCTTAATCTTATTCAAATTTTACTTACTATATTTAAAACCTGACCATGTATTGTGTCTTCTCTGACCTCTAAATTCAAAGGCTGAACTTCATATCCTGACCGCGCTTAGTCTAGTTTGAATAAATTAGTAACTAGTTTGAATAATGAATTAGTGATTCGAACCTGATAGTCAAAGTGAATTTTATAAATTTTTAATGGCTACATTAATGATCACACATCTCATTACTATCATTAATTACGCAATATATATTTTTGTTTGGTTCAGTTCTGTTTATTGAAAGAAATTCTATCTTTTCTTTATTTTTTTCTTATTTTCTTTTATTAAAAGATTAGCTTTTTTAAATTTATAATATTCATTTTTTTGTACATTTTTTTTTACTTATGATTTTTGTAAAGTGTAGCGAAATGTTTATTTTTGGTTTGAGGTGAATATTCTTCAGTTTTATTTTGTTATTCTTCGAAGTCATTATAACACAGGTACATACGTTTTTCTCTGCTAAGTGAATATTTTAGAATCATATTTTTTTTTTTTTTTTTTTTTTTTCGAAGCCTCTATTTGAAATAAAGTTTTTTGTTTAACAGGGTCTGTGTAGTGGAGTTTTGTTTTTATCTTAAACGTTGTTACATTTTAAAATATGAATTTAGTGAATGACTATTGACTTTATTTGACAGTTCCTACTCACTTCTGTGGTACAGATACTAAAACTGGAACGATATAATATTGATGATTAAAATCAAAATTAAAAATAAAAAGTTCACACACTACGAGAATTAATTCGATTGTTGATTAATCAATTTTTACTGTCATTGCAGTTTTTAAAAATTATTTTAACTTGAAGACTTTCCTGATTCAGGAGGCTTAGTGCAGTTGTAGTTGAGAGGCTGGCAACACAAGATTAGAAATGCAAATAAGGATTGATCCCGACGGCTCGGTAGATAGCGTGATATAAAATGTACTGTCTTTTGATTTTTTTATTATTTAAAAAATAATTATATTCGTTATATAAAACACTTATATTCGTGTTTTCATAGGTATATTTTACAGTTTATAAGTAACTTTAATCATTTTAATTTAAATCTCTCTTTGGTTTATATTATTTATAAATCGATTTATTTTAATTGTTTGATAAAAATAAAAATAAAATGTATATCAATATAATCATAAAAATATATCAGGAGGAATACAAGATAAACTTGTATATCTATTTTAACAAAGCTTACTGGTACCACAAAAAACTTGTTTCGTCAAGGAAGGTTAAAGACATACGAGTTATTTAAACGTCTTCTATACTAGGAAGTAGTATAATGGTAGATTCCGCTAGCAGGATAAGCAAAGCCAAAAAGGCGGGCATTATGATGGACCCAGGGGCGTGGTAGAGGAGTAGGGGAAGTGTTCGAGCCAATCACTTGAATCCTTCTGCTTCAGTTTAGATTAAAATGGCAGATATTCTTATTAAGCTCAACGTAAGCCTAAGTCCCAAGGACGTGGTCTTTTTGATTTGAAAGCGAGTGGGGTTATCTCACCCCCCTACTTCTACAAGCAAAATGAGAAACACTACTGGTGTAATATTTTAAATAGAAGTTCCATTTTTCGGTCTTGGATGTTTTGAAGAAATATCAACAATAGTCAATTTTTTATATAAAAAATAGATACAACTTAAAAAAGCTAATATATTATACATTTAAACTTAATTTTTAATTGGACACGGATCACCTGATTACATTTATGAATAATTAATAGCATCAGCAAATCTCAACAGAGAAATATAAACTACTGAAAACGACAATAAAGAAAACATTAGAAAATATTTTTTTAAATAGTCACTTTATAGAACTTGATTTCTAATATTTAAAAAAAAATTGAAGTTTTTCTAACAAATTCTGTGCAGACTAATTCTTGTAATAACAATAAGTATAGTTATAAAAAATATATTTCACAATAAGCTATATTTCAACAGTGCGAAAGTCAGCCAACTTGAAGGTTTGAAATATTTCTGCACAAACGTCTAGCCAAAATAATTTTTTTATTTTATAATATTTTTTTTCTCTTAATAACCGCTATTGTATCAAAGTTCTTTAGTTTAAAGTTTTCTATTCAACCCTTGACTGTTCCTCCCCTAATTTTCTAGAAAGCTGTTCTCAGAAAATATGGCGAGTTAAGACCTCAGCACTTCAACTAAAAGAATATTCCACACAACCTTCCCTCAAAATAAAAAGTTTATTTTTCATTTAAAAGTTACTTATTTTTTAATTGTAACTACTTCTTGATTGAACATTTAATGGAAAGTTAATGAATAAAATAAATCTGTTAACATTTAAGCAAATGTTTTTTTTTTCCATTTATATACGAATAGCATCTGATTACGCTTTACTTACTATTTAGCATAGTTTTTCTTAAATGTGTTTTGTCATATACCATCCGTGTGTATCTTTTATAATAATGGCATCTTTGTACAAGTTTTGGTCAGTGAGTCTGTCTTTTTCGTTTCTTGAAAGCCCTAACAGTCTCAGTATTCATTTATGAGAATCATTTATAAATACTGCGGTTGAAAGCTTGTACTTGGATTACAAGATATGTCATTATAATTTAACATTATTTACCTCATGGCGATGTAATGAGGTAGTGGTGTTACAAATATCGAGGTTTGACTGAGGTTTCTCAACTCTCCCCTAGATTTTCAAAGATTCTTGGAAGTATTTTTCTTTAACTACGGGGTATTGGAGAAATCTTTTCAGAGCTCAAAGCGCTTGCCATCTAAGAGCTTGAAGCACTACAAACGAACCTGAAAGGCATTTATGTTAAAGAAAAAATAAAGAATAATACTTTTTTTTAACGAATTTCTTCTTATTATATTGCAAAATAAAACATATCATTATTAATTTAACAAAAATTCATATGAATCCACTAAGCATCATACCATGTTTTTAAAAATAACTGATATTTAATAGGTAATATATTGTGTGGATTTATTTTGTGGGAACCATATAAGTATCGATAATTAAAACAAAAGTGGGATTCAGAGAAAAACGTTTTTTAAAAAAGTCCCTCAAAACCATGTTCCAAATTTGAAACGAATTAAAAATACTTTCCCTACCTCACCGAAGACCTTGTCTGTTGTCTCTCCGATAGTCAAAAGTCTATTTATTTTATGGGAAATTACGACAAATATTCTACAATCAAAAGTCTATGTTCCTCAACTAGTATTTCAGGTAATGGCCATCTATCTTACCCCTATTGCAATCATAATTGAAAAAAAATGGCACTACCAAGTTTGTTGTTAAGTGGATAATTTATTTCTCATAATGCAAAAATAAAAAGTTTGAAAAAAACACTCAAAAAATTAATAAAGCAATCAAAATCCAAAATAGGGTAGTGCGTCTATGAAATCACTAAGCAAGTGTAGCTAACGGCCAACTGTTTAATTTAAAATAAATTTGTAATTTATTTAAAGTATTTTTCGGCAATTATAAGAACAAAATATGAAAGTAATTGTTTTAAAAGGAACGTTTTAAAATTGGGAAAGCAATCCCGAAACTTAAGCTAACTTTTTTTAAAACAGTTAAAGTTATAAAAATTGATAAAGGTTTACTTTTACCCACCTGATTAAAATTAAACATGTTTAGTATTTAACAATTTAGTATATAACAATTAACTCTAGTTAATTTGGAAAAATAATAATAAAAAAAAATAATTTAGAAAATTACTCCGTTCATATCTCTCAGACAGGCAGAAAACGACTGACATGGAATCCTCATACAAGACTGAAAATACTGGAAACGGCTCGTCGATTCCGACTATTACAACATTTACTAGACAAACGGTCTAAACTTCCAATCCATTACAAAAGACTGATCTACATGACTGTTATAAGGCTTATTCGGACATACGGAGTTGAGCTATGGGGTTCCACTAAACCATCGAATTCCTCTAGAATACAATCCTTACAGTCCAAAATCCTTCGTAAAATCCTTAGTGCTCCTTACTTTGTCACAAATCAAATCATCCATCAGAACCTCAATGTCTCATATGTTGCTGATTTGGCCTGAACCAGATACCAATCCTTCCATGATAAACTTCCCAACCACCTAAACCAACTCGTTTCTAACCTGGCTTCTCCTTCACTACCTAACAATACTCTTAGGCGCCTGAAAAGAATATAGCCTCGAGATCTTCTCCTTTAGAAATGTTTTTGGAGTTCTATCATTGGGTAGATTCTCCACATGTTTGTATCATGTCATAATATCACTTATTATTATATCACAATTTACTTGATGTGTATATATGTATACTGTTGTAAATAACAATAAATAAATTATTTTAAAAAAATACTTGATGTATTTTATGTACAGTTGTGTCAATAAATAAAATAAAATAAGGTTTTGTTAAAATAATTTTAAATGGGCTTCAAGCAGCTGATTAAGCTGGTTTTTCGTAAAATCATGACTTATTTAATTGAACTCCTCTAGGACTATAGATCTTCTACTTTTAGAAAAACTTTCTTGTTTAATAAGCTTTAAGTCTATATTAATAAAGTTGAGTTATGTTACAGAATAAGCGGAGATCCACCTCTAGTTCCTAAAAAAATCATGTGATATGAGATTCTACATTTTATGTACAATGTATTTTCCCTAGTAGGATTACGTTTTGCACTAGTGATGATAATATTTTTATTTTAAATCAATTTGTCTTAAAAAAAATCAAAATAATATTATTTAAATTATCCTAAAATAATAAATAAGATGGTTAACATTAAAATAAACATAAAATAAGTGGTAAAACATAAAATAAAGTCAATATACCATAGTTAAACCATTTAGACTATGAATTTGTAATACTTCTAATATGAATACAATAAATTTGTATAACTGTGATAAACTTGGTCCAGTTGGCCTACTCTGCTAAGTTGTTGTTGTTGTCTGGGGCTTAAGGGCGTAAAACCCTGAGGTCATCAACGCCCATAGGTACCACTAAGTAGTTGGTTAACAATAAATTGTTTTCTTTTACTATTTTGATTCCTTTATTGACCGGCACCCGGACTATCTTCCTCCAATCTAAATATTTTATTGTACATATTTTGAATAAACAAGAAGTGTATCCTATTAATTTTTAATTATACTGGCTAAAAACATTGAATTTCACATTACCATTTTTTTTTTTAGAAAACTAAAGGTGGATTTCAGCTTATTCCGTTTGAATTAGTTTTAATAAACACTAATTTTATTTATTTTTGAGGAAAATCTTGTCCAATTTACTTGTTGAAGCTTCTGTTTAGAATCATTAAACTTGACTAGTTTGTTTTAGTTATTACGTCCTATTGATCATTAAAACGGGACTTATTTGGAAAATCACGAAATATCAATTTCTTTCCTATAGAGATTCTGACCATTGTCTATCTGGACTCATGTTGTTTCTGAGATCTACTTTATTTACTAAAATATTACTTAAATATTACTAAAAACTAAAACCTGTATATGGATTCTAACTGTATTTAAAATCTTAAATGGTTGCAAAAAATTGTCTTTCTTTTTATCTTCAAAACAGTACAATCAAATATTGAACTTCAGCAGAGGTCGACCTGACGTTAAAAGTTTATCTTGATCCTTGACCGAAGGAGACTGTCCGCTCCATTAACTAAGTTCCATTTAAGTTTGAGATTGATCTGGAATTGATTGCTTTAGTTACAGTCTTCCTATCATTTATAGTTTAGAAACATTATGCTACGTTTTCTGTTCCGGAAAAAAAGTCAAACAGAAAATGTCTAAATAATAAAATTAGCCTCAGGTATAGTTATTTTTCTTATCAAACCAAAAATTTTCTCCGAGTTCCATTGTTGCTTTATTTGTTGTCGTTTTTGTTTTTTGTGCTCTTATTAAATAGAAAAGTTTTATTTTATTTTTTTTAATACCAATAGTTGTTGATGGAACTACAAAATCGAAATTTATTTCATGGGTCAGTTCCAAAATTATTCCCAAATCTCGAATGCGGGAATAGAAACTGTAATGGTCAACATAAACAAATATATTTTTAATATAAATGTGCTTGGTGCATGTGCATACATGTGCATGACAAGTGACCACAACAATGTAGGTTCAAAGAGTTACTAAACCTTCAGGCTATGTGAACTAAAGTTATATCATTAGCTACTTCCGTAATTTCAATTTAAAGAATTTTCACCTGAACCAAATACCCATGATTGTAAATAACTCTTGTATTACTTTTACTGAGAGCGAACACCCTCACCCTCTGCTATTTTCCTTCGGCAAGGATCTAAAGCGAATACCTTTTAAAGCCTGTCGTTCCTCTCTCGACTGTTGGTGCATATCCCATAAGGTTGTCGCCCTATAGGTTTCTATAGTGAATACTTTTAGGATTCGACATCCCCTGAACGATACTAGGCGAGTACTAGGTGCAGATTCCATTCTGCAACGCATATCCTTAAAACTTTCCGATTGTACGTGATTTCTAGGTTGAATCTGCAGTACATCCGATCCTTCGGTCAAATCTCGTATTCTAAGCTATTCAATAATGATTGTCTGACGTCTATGGTGTACCAAACTTCTTAAACCTGTGCCTGGACTGAACACAAACCTTGACACTCCCATGAAAGTTTTTATGATTTTGTTTATTCCCAATAATATTTGTTATAAATTCATTAGTCAGTTCTATCGGAAATAAATTAGGTAGTTAAGAACCCACAGCCTTCTCAGTGATTTATAATTGGTCTGTCATCCCTACATTGAATTAGCCTAATAGGAAATCCTGATGTTGTAATAATATTTACATAGTTGTATGTACCATATAGGCCGAGTACACAGCCGAGTCCTGAACTGTAGGATAAAAAAAATAATTTATTTTTTCTGTAAGTGAAAATATCACTTATTAAATGGGAACATCAATCAAGAACAGTCCATAAAAGAGCTATCTACATGGAAATATCTGTAACTTCAAACACAGTAATAATCATCATGCATAATTGAAGTGCCATAAGTCATAATAAAATAAGTGGAGTACAATGATAAATGCATGATTTATTTTATCGGGGGTACATTTACTCTTTGGTTGGGAGACCCTCTTGGGGAACACCCATATTCTAAAATTGGGTTTCTTATGCTTTGATGGGTTAGGAAAAAAACTGGACATTTAGAATGAATTAGGTCATTACAGATCATCTCATTATACATCTTTTGATCTCAGTTCATTAGCTGTTTAATCCTTTATAAGTTGTAGTGATAGTTTATTTTTTATGATTGTAAATCATAATATATAAGCACCTTGGGTGATTCTGTTCTTCCAGAATATTTAGAGCTTTCCTTTAACACCGATTAAATTTTCCTGATGTTCATGATTTATTTTCATCAAAAGTTAATTATTTGAAATATATAAATATATTAGTACTTCAGAGGTAAATGACACCATGTCCATACTATTACACTTTAACTATTACTATTATTATTAGCATTTTAGCTAACTGTTATTGCTTTATTGAGAGGTATAGATGAATATTCTTGGAACTATCGTATGAGAAATTACATGATTTAAAAAAAAAAATAATAATAATAGGTACATTTTTATCTTACGGGAAATATCTGTTCCAACTGCTCTTCTATAAACTTAAGGAACTGAGATAAGGTGTCCTGTTCTCTGAGGTACTGAACGGGATTTGCTTTTCCCCCAGAAAACCCAGTGAAATTTTGGAATTTAAAATAAGTTAAAATCAAATTTAAAGTTTTTCCTTATTATTTCCACCAACAAAACAGTTATTCTAGTTCCATTCAAATGAAGGTCAGTGTTTTCTGTTACTCAATATGTTTTACATTTATCTTTAACTCATAGGATGGTGTTAACTAAGAGAAAATGGTTTATATGATTTTTAGGAAGTAAGAAAAAGAAGAAGAGGGTTTTTTAACAGTGCAACAGAATTTGGAATCAGCAGAAACACAAGTGAGGTGAGTGAATTAACGTTGAATACATCTGTTTAATTTTTTATAAATTGATCATTAATTTCTGTTCCTTGGATGATGTTGGCAGACCATAAAGCATAATTAATAATTGAATTGACAATATTAGTATAATTTGATAATAAATTTGTATTCCTTAATTAACAAGAATATGCCCAAAACTATTTTTAATTTAGGCATTTTAATTCTTCTTTTTTCTATTTAAAAATACCTTAAATTAAAAAAAAAAATGGTTTTGAGCCTTATATTAGTAATATACAAAATGTCTTATGATTGACTTCTTTATGTGTGTGCAAACCTTACCCATAAATTATATCACATTTCTCTAACTTTACATGAGCACAGTTTGAACAGATGTATCACTCCATCCATTTATATTAAGTGGTTTTTCATTTTTTTAAAGCGTGTGATTCTCCTCACAAGTTGTCTAAATCATAGACATCTATCTATACCTTGAGGAAAAGCAAAATCAGTTCATTAGTTCAAGGAGATAGCCATATATACATAGATTAGATTAGATTTTTATTCAGGGCGATCAACATTTAGGTTATTACACCCTTTTTACTTTATTTATCTTCTTGTCTTTGACATAGTTGAATGTAGACTATTTCCTTTTTACACTGGTCAATATTGGTGGATTATATTTTAGTATAAAGTTGAGTTTCTTTCAGAAATTTTATTATTTTGTCTATGGATTCTGCTCAGTCTTTAAGGGCCAATTCTCTTGTACGAGGAATTTTATCATTTTTGAAGGCTTGACGAAATGATGAGCATTCTTCAATTATATGCTTTATCGATAAAGGCATATAGGTTGGTCCTCTTTTGTGATTAAGTGGAGGTGTGTTAATTTGGAATGTCCTATTCTTACTCTTGCAACAACCACTTCTTCTCTTCTGTTTCCCCTTATGGCACTTGTCCACTTTTGTGTGTTTTTTTTTAGCATTTCTTAGTTTATTGGTGAGTGGTACGTTTGCCCACATTGAATCCCAACTTTTTCAGATTCTGTTCCTTAAAAATGCCTTTATGTCTTTCGGCTCGTAAATTTGGAGTGGTGGAACGTTCATTGTAGCAGCTTTATCCGCTGTCTCATTTCCAGCTATTCCTGAGTGCCCTGTAGTCCAGAGAAAGGAGACACTTTTTTTAAAGATGTTTTAGCATTTCTACATAGTTGTGAATATTGTCTATTGTTGGTCCGCTTTGACTGAAGTTTGGTAGACTATGGAGTGCAGACATTGAATCTGTACAAATGAGTATCTTTGAGTATTCACTTTCTATGGATAAATGAAGTGCTATTGAAATCGCCTGAAGTTCAGCTGTAAATATTGTATATAATATATATATACATATTAATATAGCAAAACAATTAATTAGAGTGCTTATACTAATATTAAATTGGTAAAGAATGTCCTAGATGGCATTTACCTGTGAAGTACTGATTAATATGTACACACACACCCACACACACACACACACACACATA